>NC_082597.1:5189953-5437453 GCF_030936135.1 Gavia stellata
CCAAAGCTAGAGATTTGCTTATAGGGGATGTAGTATGTTGATCTAGGGAAGCACTGGCCTCTTCTTAATCTGCCTTATGTGTTCAGTGACATCTGTCCATACAGATGCCCTCTTCTAGATCTGGGTGTCCCAGGGGACTAGATCACCACCTCTATTTATACATCACTGCTTTTCCGTTGGAAGTTCCTGCTGCCACTCATCTGCCAGCAACACAGCTCCTGTGAAAACACCCTTATTTGCCTCAATCAAGATCAGCCAGGTTATTTCAACACTGTGAGCCACAAGCTTCGCAGCTGATTTTCCCCCTAAAGCAGGTCAGCGAGTGTTCCCAGATACCACTCCCTTGGCAAAACAGTGGTTGAGATGCTCTCTTCCACTTGGACAGATGGGTCTGCAAGACAATGTTGGTTTGTGGCTGAATTCCCCAACAAGGAATATGTGTTCCCAGTAATCAGGATCAACAACGAAGCTGCTGAGGTCCCCATGCTGGAGAGAGATGGGCATTTCTGGAGAGAAATTCTTCCCATTCTAGCATGGGTGGGGTGAGCAACTGAATGACCAACTCTGAAACGAATACATATGAAGAGTCTCACTCTTCCCGCTTACCGTATGGCAGAAGATGCCAAATACAGGCATCTAGTGACATTTTAGACATGCTAGGGTATGCCACCTGGCCTCCAGCAAGGCAGAGGGCTTCCATAGATCCTGCATTGTATCTGCCAGTCCCACGTGGTTATCTCAGATACTACAGAGCCTCTCAGATCTGATCAAATTTAGATTTGATCAATGCCCTAAGTGATCCAAAGTCACACATGGTAGCTGGTATGGACCTGAAGGATGTGAAGCTCAGCCTTTTAAATCACAGCCTCCCAAACTTTCTTGCTAACTTGTAAAAAGTTCATTGCCCTTTCAGCCCTATTTCCCCAGAAAATCTAAGCCACACAATGACACAATGTAACAGCCCTCACTTGCAAATATATTTTTTTTTCTCTCCTGGTCAAGAAGCATTTTTCAAGCTGAAACTTAGGTGGTTCATTTCATCCAGCATGAGTTAAAAATCAAGTACGGTAAGACTGAAACCATAGGCAGAAAAACTTTCCTCCGAGCCTGAAATACTCTGAATTACTCAGACTGGCGTGCGGCCAGGACACTGCGTTAACTCCCTTGTCCCTGCGAAACGCCTCGTTAGCACAGCTCTCGGGATGTTGGCTTTCAACCCGTCCCTAGCAGTAGCACCCAGCACAGGAGGGTGCTGGTGCTGTGCTGGCTTAGCACCTCCAACAACTGCCTTGCTTGTTGGTAGCAGCCTCCCAGAGCTGAGCGGCCACCGCAGCCATGGGCACGCTGCAGGGACGGGTGCAATAAATACGGTTTTAGCAGCCTGCCCTGCACGTCAATACTGATGGTTAAGAGGCGACAAGCCAGCTCCAGCCACGAGATGGTCCCGATCAACGATTGCCTTTAAACCTACCTGCTCCATGATGCTGTAGTCTGCCATCAGACTTTCTTCCAGGTACCTCGCCATCAGCTCCGAGTCGGGCTGCCCTGCCGAGGTGGAGAAGCCGCAGCAGAGCCACAGCCAAAGGATCATGGTGGAGGGGGAGTGCTGGCTGGGGCTCCCTGCCCCGAAGGTGAGAGGAAAGCCCCGCTGCCTGCAGCTGCTGCCTGCGCTGCCGGACGGGCTGAGAGGAGGCTGACAGGAGGCGAGACGACCCACCCTCTTCTCCTCCTTCCCAGCTCGGGACCGGCCCCTTTTCCACTCAGGGCGGCTTCCCGTGCTACCCGGAGCTGCGGGGGATCCTCGCAGGGTTTCCATCCTGCAGCTACTCCCCTCAGCCGGGAGTCCTGTGGACCACCAGGCACTAACCACTGCCATGCCCCTCTTGACACTGCCCTCAGCCTCAGCCCCCATCTCACCTCGTGCAGTGGAGAGGGGTGGCACTGGGGTCCCTGAGGCACTGCCGCCTGTTATTTTGGCAGCAGCAGCACCCCAGCCCCGTGGTGGCCCTCGGCGGCGGGGGAAGGCTGAGGAGACTTTTCCTCCACCTGGCTGGGTGCTGAGGCAGGGCCTAAGATGGCCACTGTCACAGCCTGAGGGGCTGGTGCCCAGTGCCAGCGGGAGCTGGAAGGACGCGCTGGGCTGCCGGGGTGGCTCCTCATGGGGTCAGCCATGGCAATGGGCAGGCCTGGATGGCTTATATATGAAAAAGCACGCTTCTATCTACCCCCTTGGGACACCCTCCAAGGCTGGGGCTTTACCCAGGAAGGGTAAAACCCTCTGGTTTCACCCTCTCCGAAGGGACAGCTTCTCCTACTCACCAGTCTGGAGAGCCCTGGTTTGTTTGTGAAAGCTGCCCTGGGGCCCACCGTCCTGGAACAGGGCAGGGCTCCCTCCACACCCTCGCCTTGGCACCCCGTCCGGCAGCCAGGTGCCTCCCTGCTGGGGAAGACGGCCGAGACCCATGCTTTCACCCCTCTCTCTCGTCGGCTGGACTCCATTTCTCAGCTGGGCAAAGCTGGGGTGAGCGTCCTGCTCTTCCCTCCGTTCCCCAGAGCCCTTCCCTCCCCGGCCAGCCCCAGGGCGAAGGCGGCCGCTGGCTGGGCAGGCTGGGTCCCCACCGCTCAGCTGCCAGGGACGCTCCCCAGGCATGGCTGTGCCAGCTGGCATTGACCGGGCACGTCTCATCCCCAGGCGTTTGGGAACTTGCATCTGCAGCACTCACCTAACCCCAGATCAGATGTATTTACTTCATTTTTCTATGCCAGCAGTAACTTCTTAAATCCAGCAGACCCAAATTTTGTCTTTTTGTTTGGGTTTTTTTTTTTTTGCAGGTGCTAGGTGCTGCATGCACAAACCTGTCAGGATTCAAACCACAGTATTTTCTTTTTCCTTTCCAGCTCTGGGTCCTCAGGGACTGAAGCTGTTTTCGTTCAGCTCCAATCCATGGCAGTCACAGTCCAGTGAGTGGCTCAATGTCTCTCCAGCCTTGCTGGGATGTATAAACACACCCTTGGGCCACTGAAGTTTCTCATTCTGGACAGACACATGTGCACCCACCTGAAAGCATATGTCCACTAAAAGCTTATGTCCTGGGAGCATTATGTCTTCCAAATCTAGCATGTGTAATGGAGGAGCAGGAAGGTGCTTGCTCCCCATACAGAAGGGATGAGGGGAGCTGGAGCTGGGGTAACGGGAAGGGACAGCAAGGTCGACGCCTTTGGAACTCCCCTTTAGCAAATCGGTGGACCAGGCTTAGGCTGTGGCCACACCATGGTCACACACAGGCCCCTGTGGCACCGTCAGCAGGAGGGAAGGAATCAAAAGCCTGGCCAACCGCTTTCTCACTGGGACCACTCCACCACCGGCAGGTACAAGGGCCTCTGGAGTGGCCACATCCCCGATGGCAGATGCAGAGCTGGGCGGCACTGCAGGGAATGACAGAGGGCTTATGTGGCTGGAGAGGAGAAGATGGTGGGAGAAAGCTGGAGGCTGGGGCAAGAAGCTTCAGGCTCCCAGAGGCACCCCAAATGGTTGCTGTACTGATCTAGTCCCTGCCAGAAGATGGTCAAGGCATTACCCTCAGCTCCTCACCATTTCAAAGGGAGATGGAAGAGAGCTCAGCGATCCTGTTGGGGTTCAAGAAAGACTTCAAAGCAATGGTTCAGGCTGAGACCTGGTTTAAGGACACACAAAAAATGGCTTAAAGTATTTTTCAGCTGGATCCACTTTATTCCAGGTTCTGCATGGCTTGTCCAGCTCAGACACAGAAGAAACAAGCAGACTCCCGAGCTCCACATGAAGCGTGGCTGCAGCCTCCTGTGCCCTCACTATTGACATTAGGATGGGCTGCTCCTCAACCTGCTCTGTCCATGTTTTACTAACTAGGGGCCATGGCTGAATAAAAGTCTTGCAGCTCTCCAGCATATGCTTAGAAATGCTGGAAACTGGCTTTTAAAACAATACATATGGGATGATTTTCCTACTGTTTTGCAAAAACCTAGAGGAAACCAAGGCAGCCTTGTAAAAGCAAGTCAAAACTACCCTGCTAACCCCAGAGGTGTCAGCGGTGCCTGGGCAGGATGGGGAGATGTTTGCCAGTTTGAAATAACCATTGGGCAATCAGGAAACAATTGGAGAAACATCCAAATCTCACCGGCTATCAGTCTTTTCCTCCTGATGAGTATTCAGCTTGTTTCTACAGCCACTCTGCTTCTCCCATTGCGCTGGTGAGGAGCTGAGGGCCAGAGTAAATCAAAACTGTGAGACAGTGCAAAGATACTGCAATAAAGCTGATCCTAAGTACATCTGGTGAAAGGAGAAGATTCAGAACAAGACAGGACCCTAGAGCAGGTACGGGATAACCAACAGGCATGAGAATAAGCTGGGAAAAGCACTGCCCTTCCCAAAGTGATTAGGAGCAGCCAATTCTGCTCATGCTCTCCTCAGCAAGGGCACATAAGGACACAGCACATAGCTAAATAAGACCAAGGTGTGTTTTAACATGGTTCAGATGCGGTTAAATTTGGTGAGTGAACATTAAGCCTAGGGTCTTGATTGCTCACATTATCCCCTCTTCCCTCTCCTTGGAATATGGTCTTCTGATTTTGGGGGCGAACACGACAGACACTGTTCTGGGGATGCTGTTGGAGACCAAGACAAGCAGTTACTCAGGTGTATTCACATTAGACATGTCTGATGACGACTTTTGCCGACTTAGCAAGATAAGCAGCTGTTCTTGGGTGGGAGCTCAGCAAATTAAATTGCCTGGCATGCCTGCGGCCAGCATGAGCAGAGACATTGGAGAGAGGCATGATCTAACAGCTGAGCTTTCACACACATTTCACCTGGAACTGATCACGTTATATCAAGGAATGTCTCTGTGTTGACACACAAACACATGCACCCTGGTGATGCTCTGCCTTCACACATCTGCATTACCCTGTTTTTCCATGCAAGGCTCATGGGTAGGACTAGTCTTCCTCATTTTCACCATACTAGTTAAATAAACCCTTTGGGGAGCATTGAAGCTAAAGAAAATGTTGGCACCTTCTGGCTTGAGAGCAGGGGTTTTCCAGACTCTAGACTGAAGCTGAGGAAACAAGATCAGAGTTGCATTTAGTCATAACATCAGTGCCATGGCTGCGTGGATTCATAAATTAAAGATTTCCAGTTCTCTGTGATTCTAGGTAGAGGAATGGGACACCAGACACCCATCTCATGCAGATGCACCTACTTTAAATGTCCAACTAGAAGTATCCGAACCAGGAACAAAATCTACCCAAAGCACTAACAAACTATAGAGTTTAGTGGCATTCAAAGCCAGCAATTTGATCAAGAAATTGGCAAGAGTCCCAAAGGGTTACACAGGCATAGACATACATAAATGTCCAGAGGTAAACTTAATTATGGTGTAAGTTCAGAGAATTACATTAAATATTTTCTTTCAGGTCTTAATCTACTCAAACTCCTCTGAAACATCTGGATAGGACCTGATGGGCCCCAGTTCTGACACTATTTGGGAGGTGCCTGTGTTCCTGAAAGGTCTTTTCTGGGATCCCCATCACTGCTGATCTCCCCGATGCCATTAGCTCTGTGGGCCATGGCTCAGCAGAGCACTTCAGAACTTCAAAATCTGATTTTGTTCTGATTTGGGATAAGAATTTTAAATATGCCCAAATTCTCTGCCAAAGGGCCTCAGTGTGGGGGATGTCTGAGTCTTTCGGGGGGGCTTCTGTGAAAGATGCTTTGAAGAGGTCATCTGGTCAGACAGGCAGGTCACCAGGCCCTGATACCTGAATTGGCTCTGTTGAATGGCAGTAGAATGAGATTAAAGTTGAAGCAAAAGAAACCCTGTTTGGTATGTCCACATATAATTTTATAGAATGATTGGTGTGCGGTGGGATGAATGTCAGGGCAGTAGGCACCCCGTGCAAGTGCGTTGTCTCGCAGGTACACCCTGTTCTTACCTGGATCACTGGAAATTTTCAGATAAGAAATTCAATTTGGGAAGGGGAAACTGGCTATCTCATTATGACACAGAAATTGTGAGCATTTCTCCCCAGGTGCAAGCCAGTTTAAGATAATTTCATTATTCTGAGGGACAGACTCTGCCCAACAGTAACTCCAAGTGCTTCAGGGAGGACAGCACATGAAAACTTCCTTCCAGAGGAATCCCAACCATGGAGAGGACGAGTCATGAAACAGCGCAACTGACACATACCAGAAAGCATCTTACTGAGATCCAGTCCTCCCCATAAAATTCTGGGGAAGTTCACCTCCCCTGATAGCAAACGGTAGGGCTCTGAGCATCCTCAGCACTGGTTCTGCCCGTATATGTGCTGTACCTTCTCCTTGGGAAATTTCAGCTTTTTGGACTCTTTTGGACAATATATTTGAGCAGTTCATGCCATCTAGTGGTCACACTGATTTCCCAATCTTGTTATTTTTACCAAAAAAAATTAAGCCACTTTTGGTGGTTATGTGAGGGCTGAAATAAGGGGTAACAAAATTAATGTTTAAATTAAATTCTGTTTTAAAGGGTTTTTTTAATCTCTTCAGAGCAGCAGTGATTATCTTCCCTGTCCAGGGTCCCAGATACCTCCAGAACAGCTATCTTAAGGTAGGGGATATCTGATGAAGCATAGATGTCCCCAGAGCTGGTGTCCTCCTCTGAGCTCTCTGACTGGACTCCCTATATTGTACATGACATATATGTGCCCAGCAAGGGCAGAATGCATCCTATTCTATGGTGCAGCAGGTAATTAGAGTCAGGCACCATATGGTCAGAAAAAAATCTATTAATTTCCATGAACTAAAAAGGGAGAAAAAGATGTACCGTAGGGTAATCCCATCCCTCATTATGCTGCTTTGGTCAACAGCTGGCTGAATATGAGCCAGCAGTGTGCCCAGGTGGCCAAGAGGGCCAACAGCATCCTGGCCTGTATCAGAAACAGTGTGGCCAGCAGGAGTAGGGAGGTGATCGTGCCTCTGTACTCGGCGCTGGTGAGGCCGCACCTCGAAACCTGTGTTCAGTTTTGGGCCCCTCACTCCAAGAAGGACATTGAGGTGCTGGAGTGTGTCCAGAGAAGGGCGACAAAGCTGGTGAGGGGTCTGGAGCACAAGTCTGATGAGGAGCGGCTGAGGGAGCTGGGGTTGTTCAGTCTGGAGAAGAGGAGGCTGAGGGGAGACCTCATCGCTCTCTACAATTACCTGAAAGGGGGTTGCAGAGAGGTGGGTGTTGGTCTCTTCTCCCAAGTGACAAGCAATAGGACAAGAGGAAATGGCCTCAAGTTGCGCCAGGGGAGGTTTAGACTGGATATTAGGAAAAATTTCTTCACTGAAAGGGTTGTCAAGCATTGGAAGAGGCTGCCCAGGGAGGTGGTTGAGTAACCATCCCTGGAGGGTTTTAAAAGACATGTAGACGTGATGCTGAGGGATATGGTTTAGTGGTGGACTTGGCAGTGCTAGGTTTATGGTTGGACTAAATGATCTTAAAGGTCTTTTCCAATCTAAATGATTCTATGATTCTATGATTATAGAAAAACCCTTCTCCCATCCTCCCCATTCTCCTTCTGTACACTCCCCTCCTCTGTGGACATCACTTACCCCCACCTCCATGGGAAGCTGCAACATGGAAGATGATCTGGACTAACACAGGGGAGGGGAAGACCGGCCAGGTCATGCTAGTTGGGCCTGAGGGATGCAGAACTGCTTATTGAGTGACCTCCGCATTCAGAAACTGTCTCTTCAGGAGAAGCAATGTTGCAGGCTCTACATGGGCACCATCTCAGAGCTGAACCAGAGCTTAGGGAGAAAGTAATAAATAGGTGTTGTGGGGAACCACTGTGTGGATGGATCAATGCAAAAGCAAAATGCATGTGCTGTGAAGGCAGTGTACTAGTTTGGGTACAGCCTACAGGCTCCTAAGCTTTCTAGCAAATCTGGAGCTATGTCATCTCGAAGTTCAAGATCCAAGACTGCCCAAAAGATTGTGGGAGAGGGCAAATCAGGACTAATTATTCAATACCTCTTCCAGCATAACATCTGTGAAACAGTATATGGAGCTATCATGTGACAGGTTCAAAGTGATCAAAAGGCCATGGTTCGTTCTGCCTATAGTTAAGTGTGGACCTTCTTCTCACAGGATGCTATGAATGCTAATTTTTTATCCAATCTCTTCAGAGGAGATGATAGGTTTTTGGAAAATAGATGAACTAAGGACTACTAAATAAATGGAAACCATCTCCCGATCAGGATGTACCATAGCTACAAGTAGCTGGAGAGTAGGATGGTCTTTGGAAAACACCTTACATGCTTGCTCCATTTCTTATGTTCTCTCCTAAGCACCTTTGGCAGCTCTTAAATGGCAGTGAGCTGAAAGGTCACTGCTTGTGTCCCTTGTGAACCTCTGAATGAAGTTTCAGGTCTCAGCCTGAGAAACAATCTGTTGAAAAGATGTGTAACAGCAGACTGTTGCTGCAGAAATCTTTTACTGAAACACAGAAGTGTAACATAACATAGGATAAGATAAGATAATTAATCTAATCTAATCTAATCTAATCTAATCTAATCTAATCTTGTCTGCTGTTTTGTCTGCTGGGTCCACATAGTAATTCAGTCTTTTCCACTGAGGTTGCTCAGATGTCTGCAAATTTCCTTTCTTCCTTGAAAAGTGGAAGGGATACTCCAGCTCCTTTTGCAAGAAACCTGCTTCCTCCCTTCTTTCCCCCTCTTGCCTTGCTGGCTTACTCATCCAAGCTCTTGAAGTATCCAAAGAGGGAGGGAGGCCATAACAGTTTCAAAAGCACCCAGGAGCCATACAACATGCATCTGAAAATATCACCAGATGTTTTCACATTAATAACTTTGAAAAACTAGAACTATCCCAGCACTAGCTATGATCCTTTCCCAGCCAGAGTGGAAAAAGGGTATTTGTGTGGGTCAGGATCCAGCCCAAAGGTCTCTGCCAACCCCTGCGAGATGGCTGGGTGGGAGGGCCCTTGGAGAAGCACAATGTTGCTGCCTCCATTGCTCTGAGAACCAGTCTTCACCTCGTTTACTATAAACAAATAAGCTAGGAGTGAGTTCTTGCTTTGATCTTTCAAAGTTTTGGATACTCCAAGGTCTGTGCCTAGCAGGAAATTAGTCAAACATCATGGGAAGCTACAAAAGCAAGAAGTGAGCCTATCCAAGCCTGAGCTGTTATCGAGGGCAGAGGCAAGTGAAGACACTGTTTGGATAACCCTTGCTCAGGCACCACAGCTCAGACTTACATTGCAAGGCAAATATTTACCTATGGCCTAAACAAAGTCAGCGTTTCAAAACTTCGTTCAAAATACTGCATAACCCTGAGCTACTTCCTTGAACTTGTCTCAGAGAAGGAAAGATTTTGGTTTAGTACCTATGCAGGCTGTTCTCAGGAGACAAGCAGGAAGAAAATGAAGCATCTTCTCTGCTTCCTGGTTTTGTTCCTCATTTCTGGAGTTGGAAGCTTTGATCTTGTTATCGACGAAATCCCAGATGTGAGTATTTCCAGGCAGGGCCTAGGTCTCCCTTCCTTGCTGAATCATAGAATCATGGAATCATTGATGTTGGAAAAAATCTTTAAGATCATCAAGCCCAACCGTAAGACTGAAGTCAACATCGAAGCTGCAGCTGGCTTCGGTAGGAGCAGAATTGGGTCATTGCTTCACAGCTCTGCTTGTATCTCATGAATTCTCTTCTACTTTTAGCAGTAAATGGGATTGTTCTGATAATTGGTTTTCACCTGTCATTCGTAGTGTTGCTTTTTTAGTATTATTAAAGTTGTAATAGTGTGGGGATAACTCCAAGTTTCTTTTCAAGCAGGATTCATATCTTTACCTCAACTTTGCCTTTTCTGGTGTTTTTAGCCTTTAAACTTTCAAGTAGGCTTCTATGCTCAGACCTTCAGCATATTTTATATTCTGTTTCCCTGGAATAAGCAGAAACAGAGCACCTGAATATCTTTGTGGATGGGGTGTCCTGTATGAACCACTATTAACTTCAGCAAAGCTTCATAGGGACTCAAGTTTTTGTTAACAGGAATTCAAATATGGAGTTAAGATCCTATTGACCCTACATTCCTTAGCAGAGGGATGAGGTTATTTATAGAAGAGCTTGTAATTGCTTAGGATAATACAATGATGAAAATAAGTACAGTTATAGCTTTGACTCTGAAGCTGAGTCCAAATTTAAACCCCTGGACTCAGGTGAACTTAGATTTGGGTGTCTATACCCATTTCCACAGTATCATATTGCAATATTTCTGTGAAATCACCAGAGATGGTGCGACACTTTCTTTTCCTTTGCAAGATTAACAAAAAGAATTTGTGAGCGGGGATATTGTCTTTTTCTTTCTTCTTACAGCACTTTTGATGACACAGTGAGTTTTTTATCCTGAGTTTGTAATTCCCAGGAAAAATATTCCAGACCTGTGGAATAGATGCCGTATCAGTTTAACATCAATGTGCTTAAACAGTTTCAGTTAATTTTGTGCAAACTTTTGTGTGTATGCTATCATATAAGTTGGAGAGCAACTCATGAACTTAAACTTCTTTATTGCCATAAATTAAACTTCTAACAAACTTTAATCAAGATTATTGCTGTGGTTTAAGAGCTATGCTTCTAATTGAATCAGTGCAGCTTTGCACTTGGAAAAGACCTGATGTTCCTTTGCTGTCAATGGGACAAATTTAGTTCTCAGGTATATTAGTATAAAACAAGAGACATGTTCTACTGGTTTGAGCAAAAATTCTCTGGACTTGTTTATTTAAATGAGATCAGTATCTGAAATGCTGTAATTACCATTACTGGACTGATAATCTGCCTCTTCCTCTTTATGGGCATTTCAGTGTGTTAAATATTACTCCTTGTTTCAGAAGGAAAGGTTGTAAAATGATGGTAAAGGTCATGATCTTATAAGAGTATATAGAGCTAGCTGGCCACAGAGGGAAACTGAATGTGTGAAGATGCAGCATTTTGGTCTGAGATGGTTTGTGCCTCTACTCCCCATTTGCACCAAGGGGAGGTAAATTGCCTTTGGAACTCTATTAGAGTGTTAGTAATAAATCAAGTGATAAATCAAACAGTAAAGATGCAACACCTCCCTTTTTCTTTCTTTTTCTCCTCTAGGAAGTAGAAAACCTGATTGACCTAGAAATCGATGGATTTCCTTCAAGTTCTAAGACAAGAAATGGCAGGTACCAGGTACAGTACCCAGAAATGCTTCAAAAAAAGGGAAGTAAGAATGCCTGGGAGCTCTCTCCCGGTGGCTTGTTCCATGTTGAGGGTTGTGAGTGTGCAATCAGGTGGGACCAGCAGGTCCTTATATGCATTGAGACCTCCATATCTCTTGTCAGGATAAGAACTGCCACTATTCTTCATGCAATACCCAGCAAAACAAGGCTTTGTTCCATATCTGCGCTCCTAAGGACGATCATACAGATATTAAACAATGGAGATACTTGTCGGTCTAACTTCATGTGTGGGAAAAATCCCATTGATACATGGCTTTTCCATGAGAAAATGGAAAAGGACTTCAGACACTGGCAATGTAGGCTGAAAGCTTTCAGTTCTGCAGGTAGTCCATTCATTCATATTTAACTCAGATCAAAAGAGTGCAGCACAGTGTCACATGAGTAATGAGCTGGTGGAGTCTGAGACCAGGGAAGAAAATTTATTTCCAGCATGCTGATGGGTTGCAGATTATTGTATTCTGTTGGCTTCTGAAACAGAAACATTTAAAACAGTATTGCAGGAGTTTTATTGTGTTTTACGCAATGGTAATTAATGATAATAATCATGAAAACAGTTATTTGAAGGTATTAACTTTTATTACACTGAATGAAAGAAATGATGAACAGAGTGGACCTTGTCCTCCACCAGCTCTGGTGCAGCCTTTCTTGAGCTTGTTCAATATAGTGAAAATAAAAGATCCTCTTGAATAAAGTTGGATTTTCCAGCATCTTTGAAGTTAAGCACAGGCAAACATCATTATTCTCTATGCTCAGGCTTTTTGAAAGGGGCCTCACACAGTGTGTAGCTGTAACTTACTGACACCTAAAGCCCCCATTACACTGCCAGAAAAATGGAAGATTTTAACTTAAATATGAATCAAGCCAGCTCACATTTGCCAGACCAGTATTTAAATAATTTAATCATGGTCTAAGGAGAAATCCCCTCTAGCTGCACTTCTTCAGGGCATCATTTCTTTCCAACATGTCTGTATTAATGCCATATGTATTACGTTGCCTCTGTTCCTCAACTTTCCGGATACATAGTGGTATGGACATATGCATACAGTAATTTGCAATTCTACTAGTGGTTTTATTATACCAGTTACTCCTTATATTCCCGTATATTATTTCCCATCTTTTACCTATCAGATGAGTCTTTGCAAACCAGTAGACCTAAGCTCTCATCTATAGGATGAGCTACTCTTATGTTAGTTGAGTCACAATAAATTATTAATAAATTAGATTAAACTGAACATCTTGAGACAGTAGCTCTTGGCCAACAGCAGGCACGCAGTTACTATGGATCACTAGAGGAAGGCTGTCTTCCAAATTATTGTTTTAGCACTATGTTTTTCTACAGTGAGGTCACTAGCCCATTGGCAACAAGACAACAGAACTCCTCTGCAGATCCTACTGATTAGCTCTAAATAGAAAGAATTGTTTTCTATGCCCAGATCAGGTATTCTGGTGAAAAATATTTGCTCCTGAGTAATTCCAAAAATACTATGTCTCAGGTATGTGAATGGTCCTTGTGATCACAGAAACAGAGGAGCCCATGGTCTGGAATGCAGGTAACCTTGTGAACCTCCGTGTGATGGTGCACTGCCGTTATCTCTGTTTTGGAGATAGATAATGGAGCTTATGTCTAGACTGTGAGGCAAGATGTTCTGTAGCATGTCCCCCAGTCCTGGTCCTGATCTCTGGCTGTCCAGAGCCAGATGAGATCACACCTATTTCCTTACTGTTCTCCATGAGAACCAGCCCAGGAAGGAGATATGGAAGGAGAGAGAGGGTGGAATCAGCTGGCTGGAGATCCCCCCATCTCCCAGGGTATAAATGTGACCAGAAAGACCAGGATTCATCTTCAGCACAGTGAAGATAAACTCTGCCAAGACCTAGGTTTGAAATTGCTCTTCTTGCACCTCACAGTAAGGGTCATGATCCCCAAAAAGAGTCTGAAGAGGCTGCAAGGAAATTGCAGTGTGTTAAAAACTGCTTAGGTAGAACTGGCTCACATGAAAACAAGTGCATCTATGAGGAAACAGCACCTTAAAGAACTGGGAGGACATGCCAGGTAGATCTCATCCTCTTTCTAGTTTCTCATGCTGGTCATCTGCTTTTCAACCTTTTTCTTAATTTACAGATTCTTATGACTTTCCCTAGGAATTTTCATGCCCCAGAAGAAAAGTAATTTCCTTCAAATGCAGTATAACATCTCTGAATCTGCTTTCCTTATTTTAATAAGTCACACCTCAGAAGTAGCCTGTGGACTGCAACTGGAATGCAATGGTAAGCTAGGCATCCTATAGATGACCTAAAACCTGCAATCTCTTGTAAAGCATTACCTCTTGCAATGCATTCCTCCCTTAGACACCATGCCTGCTTCTTCCACAGGCAGGGCAGGAGGAATCAGGGTTAGCAGCCCTGGGTAATAGTTAGGTTAGGTTAATGGAAGTACCCAGTATTTTCCTGATGGTAGACTGCATAGTAGTTGCAATATTCATGGACAGTGATTTGAACAAAGATCATTATGGAAGGCTAAATAGCCTGCACAGATGTCAGGAGAAGATGGGTCTTGGTACCTGAAGATAGGGCCCAGCATCTATCAAGACCAGATCCTTAAAACAGTTCCTGAGGCACTTTGTCTCCACCCTAATCAGCAACTTGCCACATGCTAGATATTGCACAAGATACCATTTCTATGCAGTGTGGTCATCAGCAGTTCTGGGTGTGGTTTAAAGGCAAGGATCAGCCATGAATTCTCATGCCAGAAACAGCACGAGTCTCATGTGCCACAGAAGTCCCTACGGAGCCCATGTTCTCAGTAACCACCTCAGCGCTCAAACATGAAGTATAGTTATCTACAGATCTGTCCTCCTGACCTGTTGGAGGGGCTGCTCTCTGCAACCTTTGAGATCCTAGGGGGATGGTTGGCCCACCCCATGTCTGACCTCTACAACAGCGGTGGGAGTCATTACATGTGCAGGTGATAAGCTCACATCTCCATCAACGCCTCCCCTTTCTCCTCCACCCTCACAAAAACAATCCCCTCTGTGCTAAGGTCTTGGTCTTCACCTTTTCAAAATTAAATTTATTCCAGTTAAGGTTGGTTTAGTCTTAATTTGTGTTTATGCTGGTGATGTTTCCTATGCCAAGGGCATGTGTGGGGACAGCAGTCATTCTTCACCGTCTGGTTCTTTGTTAGATGTGAAGGGTCCAGTTCACTGTACAGTGACGTCTGATGAGGTGTCAGGATGGACTGAGCAAGGGTCAGTCCATCGGGCTTTGCAGAGGGTCTCTAGAGAGCCATAAACTTCCAGCTCCTGAAATCCCACTCTGAATGTTTCAGGTGGAGCCTGTATAGCTAATAAATAAAACCCCCCATTTGTTCTCAGGCAGGCAGAAATCCTGCAGTCTCTCTATCTGGTTTTAAAGGAACCTTGAAATCATCTCATTAAAATGATCTTGTTATGGCATGTATCATCTCTTACGCAGCCCAAGATTTTCCTAGTAACAGTATATTAATTAGCTTCAAATTAACTTAGTAACTATATAGCAAGCCTTATATGCACCATGCGACTGATGCAGTTTTTGTGAGCATCTTCTGTGGTTTTGGGTCCTCTTGTATTCGAGTGCTACTGAAGCCTGAGATGAGATTGGTATGTTTTGGTACATTTTTATAATTTAGCCATCAGTATTTGAACTAGTCTCCCTAAGTTCCTGCTCATCATCTGTGGAGTTGAACAGTTCAGTTCAGTTGCCATGTACAGATCTAGCAGTGTCTAAGACGTCTTACTGGGTGTCAGATATCATGCAAGACCTACAGGAGCTTCATGATCTCCTGGAGCCCCGGCTGAAGGCCAGGGTGGTACCCTTGGGGACCGTCAGTGGCACTAGGTACCCACTCCTCTAATCAGTACGGTTAGCATGGTTTAGGGCAGGACTCACTCAACCAAAGGGGGTCTCTATTTCCAGATGAAAGGGATCACTCCATTGACTGTGAAGAGCTGAGTTTGTCTAGTGAAGTAGATATCTGTATTAAACAATTGCATCTCCCCCTAGAACCAGGTGAGGCAAATCCCATCCTAGGACTACCTATGTGAGTTTAAGTTTTAGGGAATTAAACAGAATTATTTAAATGGCCACAAGATGTCACCACCTCTTCATAGACGTTTCCAAATGGAACTATTCATACAGCAGGGGAAAAACCAACCATTAATGAGCACTTTCAGCTCTTCTAAGCAGCGTGTATATAGCTAACTATATATATATATAAAAAAAAGTATATAAATGTAATATCAATTACACAATAGGTTTTTGTACACATACATATTGCATATAATAAAATAATATAAATATAGATTCTATACTGTAAATGAAAACAAAATGAGCTAAAAAGGTCTGGGGTTTAAGGTTTTTCCACTTTTCCTAGAAAAACAAAAAGATAATTTTTGTCTTAAAAGCTAGGATTTCAGAGTACGACTTTTTGCCAACAGGTTTTGCTTTCAGGAAGAATAGGTTTGTTCTAGAAGAGAATGTTTTCTATAAAAAATAAAAGACAGAGGCAGAGAGCTGTCCTTCTCGTTTTGATAGCCTCTAAGTCACAGCTGGGAGATCATGGGCTCCAACATCCCATGTATAAATATATAAAATAAGACAAAAGAAATACACACGCTAAGTCTGAGAACTCAAACCAGTTCTCATTATCTTGGAAAGCAGCTTTTAGATGTTACCACTGTCTGATCCCTGTCTTGAAACAGCCACAGTCTGTGTTCTTAGCTTTGCTGAAATACGTTCTCCATGTTTTTCTTTTCCAGCGAAGCACATCCGACTGGGGGTATGTTGGAGATCTGGTGAGTTTTTTTCTTCCTCTGTGGAAAATAATACTGAACAAAGTGGTTTTCTAGTTAACCATTTTTTGGAAATCAATCCTTTTGTTTGTTCAGTTTCTTGTTTTTACTGCTGGTTCGGTATTAACCTATTTTCTTTAAACAGAACACTGTTTGCACAATGCTGTTTGTACAACTGCTCTTGGAGGGAGAAGGGTATGGTAAATATGAAGAAATAAGCATCAAAAGTGATTAGACAAAGACAATATCTTAATGTACCAGTTTAATACTCTTCTCCCACTGCTATGATTTAACCATTTACAAGACTAGGTTGGTAACCAATGCTTCAGGTCTCCTTTATTTAGGACTTTTATTGAAAAAATAAGCTCTCTCCTCCTCAGTATATGATGCTGAGGATTACTGTGTACCCTTCTATGCTGGATTGCATCAACAGAGTCATTCCAAGGACTGGTTGAATGGTCAAAAGCAAGGAAAACATTCCAGCTTAATAAATTCCCTTTTTCAGCTGAAATGTTATAATGAACTATATTCATATGAGTATGCTGCCACAATTGCCAAGTAAAATATGGAGGTGTCCTGAACCTGAGTTCATGTCCCATCTGGCTGACATATTGTAAGGAACAGCAGCTGAAAAAAAGGCACTGTGACAATAAAAGGGGTTGATACTGCCCTCTAGGGCACATTTTCTAGCTGCGTCCTAAATTTAAAGAGTAATTTTGTCAATTACAGGTGGAGGACGATGACAAGATAGGTCTTTACAGCTACAAAGTTCAATCCACTATAACGTCACGGTTGGCCAACACAATGATCCAAGCCAAAATGGTGAATAACGCTAAACGGTCCCAGCACATAGTGTTTGATGTACAAGTCCCTAAAGGAGCTTTTATTGACAACTTTACTATGTAAGTAGTGGGCAGGCATCAGCCTTGCGCTATCGCAGGGTTCAGCATGGTGGCAGAATGTGGTGGGAGGGAAGTATTTGTAAAAGCAAAACACCTCTTATTATTTTCCAGGTTCAGTGTAATTTTAGCAGGCTTTCTCAAAGAAACAAGGCTCATGTCATAATATTGTCTGTCTGTCCATCTCTTCCTCTCCAGTAATTATTGGGCCATTGGCCAACATCAATAAAAGTTGACAAAAGGACAGAAGTCTCAAATCAACTAAGCTCTACGGGTCTTGTGCAAGTTGGCACCAGATCAAAGGAGAGAGAGAGACCCAAATCAGAGCCCTCACAGAACAGAAAGAAACCAGCCTAGTTCAGTATCCATTCAGAGAGGCAGCAGCCAGCTTGCTGGTTAGGAGACATGTCCCGATCCATGTTCTAAAACAGCCATGACATCAGTAACTGCCTGCCCTGCTCAAAGAATGGGGAAAGTGTGAAGGAGGTGGGGAAGAGCAGATCCTCCTCAGAGTACAAGAGTGCTGGCTACTTGAAATAAAAAAGCAGGTAGGGAAAAAGATACAGATCTAGTGGAAACCAGACTTCATTACTTTGGGGTTAAACAAAGGCCTTATTATTTCATTTCCCACCAGCTTAGATGTCACTGATGTTTTTCTAAAGTGAAGAAACAGTCGACGATTGTAAAGTTGTTTCTTTTGCAAACTGACTGTGCTTCTCTCTCCTAGGGATGTCAATGGTATAACATTCACCAGCAAAATTCGGGAAAAATCTGAAGCCAGAAAAATGTACTCTCAAGCAAAAGCCAAAGGCAAAGCTGCTGGAATAGTAAGGTATAAAGACTTTGGTATATGGATATTGTACTGAACTTATTCACAGGAGAACTGGGGTGACCCATGCCAGGAGGACCTAACTGAGGGGGAACCCTGGAAATGAAAATGCATGGAAAAGGCAGGTTTTGCTTACTTACAGCAACTCTGATATTTAATTGTCAAGGACTTAACTTGTGTTCCTGCTTTCAGCTTGATAAAACGTATTGTGCTAACAGACAATGGCAGTTCCCTGGTATAGGTCACAGTTAGAATCAGACCCAGCAAATGCATAACTCAAAACCAAAATGCAAAGAAGCTCTCTTTCTCCTTGTATTTTCTCAAAATAACCCCCACAGCTGACTTTTCAGGAGCAATGCCTTGGATATGGAAAACTTCAAAACTGAAGTGAATGTGCCCCCAGGGACAAGGATCCAATTCGAACTTCACTATCACGAAATGATTCGAAGGAAACTGAGCTCCTATGAGCACGTCATCTCTGTGAAGCCAGGACGCTTAGCAAAGCACATGGAGGTAAAGTAGAGCTCGTGTGTGTAGACAGCACCCCACGGCTGAATCCTGACTGAGAAAGCAGCCAAGGTTCCTATGAGCCCCACAGCAGGACTCTTCATCTACAGCTCCTTCCTTTTATATGGGCTCAGTACAAATAGCCTCAAGGTCACTGTGTAGACCAGCACGAGACACTTCAAATCAGGAGCTATGTAGCTACGTGAGTGAGGAGCAAATGTGTCCTGCCTCCTCTTGTACTAACACAGTTGGGCATCTCCTGAATCATGACTGATTCACGTCAGAACCACTTGGGCAAACAAGCTTTGGCCTATATATACCCTTGTGTAAACTTGCCTTGACTGAAGGAAAACAGTATTTGCTATTTATTTGGAACAGTGCTTTTCACAATAATCCCAACTTCATGCGATACTGTCCTATGAGAGCAGATGTTCTCTGCATAACACTCCCTCCACAACTGTCTGTGAGAAAATTATCTGTCTCATTCTTACCCTCTTTCTTACTCACCCAAAGGTGTCCTCTGTCATCCATCAACAGACACAAGATACAGGGCTAGCTGGACATTTCCATCTGGCTATTCTTACGTTCCTGTTTCATAAATGTCTTCTTCAGCTGTCCATGGCTTCAGCACAAGCTGTATATGAAAGTTTGCTGCTCACGTTTCCTTGGTGCAGGCTGTGATCTGCTTCCAGCTGTCCAAAGGCCTGAGTTAGTCCCACTGAAAAGGACACCATGTCCTGCCTCCTAGTAGTCTTACTAACTATTCAGAAATGCAACAAGAAAAAGGGCTTATCTCAGGCTGACAGGGTAAAACCTTTATTTTCCAAATCACCTTAGCCATCCAAACAAAAGCAAAAATACTCTCTGTCCTGTCAATAGCATGAGTAGAGAGGGAGAGAACTCATTACCAAGTGTTCCTCCTGGCCTCCTAACCCAAAACAGCACTGAGGCAGAGTCACTTCATGCTTCTTTCGTGCTTTCAGCATAAACGATGGTATCACCCTTGACTCCTATCCCACCACTTGCCCCAGGGGGTGAGAAAGAGAGGAAAAATGAGCATTTTCACCAAATTCTTTCTATTCTTTCGTCACTTTTTTTTTTTTGCCTTTCCATCATGGTCTATTTTCATCATTGCATGGATCCCTACCACAAATGAGTCTAGTCCTACTGGACCATTCTCAAGGGCAACCCACACCCCAGCTGGAGTTTGCCTGTGGAGGGTTCATAAGATCCTGGTACAACACTGGCACTGCTCTGTACTAAATGTCCTCCATTCCTGCCTTTAGGTGGATGTCCGCATTATTGAGCCACAGGGACTTCGCTATGTGCACGTTCCTAATTCGCTCGGAGATCATTTTGATGGAATCACCACCATCTCCAAGGGAGAGAAAAAGGTAACAGTCACAGACTGGAAACAGCATGGCATTCTTTCATACCTGCTGGAAAAATATGGCAAAAATATGGTAAAAAAATTCATTGTCCTTATTACTGATATCTGAATGTATGTACAAGATGCTCAAATACTACAGCAGTATAGAAATAGTGTGTAGTCCATCCATCTTTGTGCAAAGCTTTTAATTTGTAATTCTGAAAGAGCAATGCACTGAGATTGCTGGATGTGAAAAAGGTAGGTGATGAGTATCAAGTGGAATAACCATTCTGGAATAACTCCACAATCTCAGTTTCAGCTGAGAACATCTGCATAGGAACTTATTTTGGGACTGCTCTTTTCCTTAATATTCTCACCCTAGCTTTCTCCAGCACAGATCCTGGGTGTAAGTAAACCCTCCAACAGTAGAGAAGATTTTCTCAAGAAACTTCAAGCAGTGATTCTGGGAGGGTACAACCCTTCTCACCCTTGCAGAGTCATCTAATACAGGATATGTGAACCAGGCCCAAAAAGTCTGTCTATACTACTATAATAATATATCAGGCAGTATTGTTTCTTGACGTCCAGGCTCAACTTTATGCCTCATTCACCCACATTCCTAGTTTAGCAAATTATTTCAGAGGTAGTGTGTGGCTATATATATTATGTCATCTTCTCAGGAAATTTCAAGTTATCCAGTCAAAGCAGAGAAATAATACCATAAAGTCTGCATAACCAATCATGTGACTAGTGAAAATGATTCCTAGTACTCAATTTACAAATTACAAGCTCTCATTTGTTTGGGAAAAAAATCAATTAAAAAGCTATTAAAAAAAGCTGATAAAATTATGGATAGTTTCAACTAGGAAAATGTTAAATGAACATTTAGAAATGGTTTGCACAGCTCTAATTAAAATACTTGGTGCTGTAGACACAGGTCACTATGTTTGTGTCACAGTTGCTACTACTGAATCAACATATCCAGGCAAACCTTAGTGCTGTTTTTCTTTTGAAGTGACAAAGTCCGTTTTCTGCTTAAACTAAGTGTACAAACAAAGAAAGAAGAAAAGTGTTCAGTGAAATAAGGTATTTCATAAATAGTTGAACTCTTTTTGTTTCAATGATCCACCTTTCACACAACACCTGATTGACTGCTGATCACTTCTCATTTCAAGGCTCATGTTTCTTTCAAGCCAACGATGGCTCAGCAACGAAAATGCCCCACGTGCTCATCCACAGCAGTAGATGGAAATTTTGTGGTGCAATATGATGTGAACAGAGAAACCACAGGTGGAGAATTGGAAGTAAGTGGTGCTGTTTAACTGGGATGAGAGGTCTGTGAATACAAGAATTGCTGTCATTAAGCAAACTGTGCTAAACTTCATCGTTCAGGAGAACAAGCATGAGAAAGAGCTCTGTATCCAATTGAAAGAACAGAGAGATTTTAAGTGGGCAGAATGGATTTACTTAATTTATGACTAAGACATGGTCCTACTTATAGTCAGGAGCAGATTCCTGTCTTGTCCAAAAGCCAATGTCTTTTATACCTAGCAGCACTGTGGTGATTTAATGTTGAATCAGAGGACAGAGTCATTGGAAGTTGTACCAATATATCACAAGGAGACAACCAGAACATCCCTATTTTTATGTTAACATGAAGCAGAGTTATGGGGTTGAATTATTACAGACAGAACAGTCTTTTTTTAAAACGTTTTTCATTCCTCCCTATGCTAGTGCATGGCAGTTGTCTGAGAACCAGGCTCTGCTTTCCTTGATAAAAGGACTATGGAGTATAAATTGTGTAAGGCTACAAATACAGAGACTTGCAGAGCTGAAAGTTAGATTTGGAACATAAAGAAGAATAACATTTTCTGCTCTGTTATTGTCTTGAGTTTTCTGACATCTTTACTATAGCTGACTTTGCTGTGAATTTTTTAATTTTATTTTGCAGATTTTTAATGGCTATTTTATTCACTTCTTTGCTCCGGAAAATCTTGATCCTCTGCCCAAAAACATTTTATTTGTTATAGACGTCAGTGGCTCGATGTGGGGACTGAAAATGAAACAAGTAAGTGTTTGACCTCTATTGCAAAATGAACCTCCTGCCAACTTTTGCTATGTGTCTTACCATACAGTTCTGTAGCAGACTGGGACTCAAAATTGCCAGCTAAGTTCTTTACACTTTACTCCATCAAAAGTCTCAATAAATTTGGAAAATATTTGGTGAATCAAAGACTTCATTTTTTTATTCTTTATTTGTAATGCTCCTTCCATGTTGAAAGAAGTGGTGATGCCATCAGAAGATGGATTTTAGCTCTAAATTAAAATTTTAATTGACAGATCACAAAACATTTTGCAAAGGCTCTGACCCCTTTGTTCTCTAATCTCCTCTGCTGAATCCTGGGAAAGTCTCAGTGGGGATACTACATCCCTGCTTTCAAAAAGTTGTGGACAAATTGTTGACAGCCTGCTGAAGAGCAATAAGAATTGTTTAGACAACGTAACCCATGAGGGGGGAGGATATGCAAAAAAATAGGATGTTTTAGTCTGCAAAAGAAAAGACTGGGAGAGACATAATCAGCCTCCAAATATGTGAACAATTGTTCTAAAAGGGAAACTCATCAACTGACGTTCATGCCCACCCAGGGTAGAATAAGATGGAATCAGATGGATTTACAGCAGGAGAGATTTATATTAGATATGAGGAAAAACTTTGTAGTGCTGAGAGGGGAGTTCAGAATATTGTGTATCATGTGTCACTGAAGGTTTTTAAGAACTGGCTAGACATCCGTTAGTCAGGGATGATCTAGGTATATTTGAATTTGCTTTGGAGCAGAATACTAAGGCTTGGTAGATTGCTTCCTTGGGAAAATCAGTGCTGCAAAACTGGGATAAAGGCTAATTGTCACTTGTTTAAATCACACATCTTCAAACAGATGTTACCCAGCCTGAAATGACAGCATTGCAGACAGAGCTCAGTCTCCTGAGCTGATACAAACAATTCCTCTCTCCTGAACCACAATGTCTCACAAACTGCTTCTCTCTCTCACCTCACTCTGTGTTAGCAGGACTTAAGCAAGAATGGGTTGAGTAACATGGGTTTGTTCTTGATAATTGCATTTTTTTCTGTTTCTTTGGAGAAAAGTTCAACTTTATGCAAGAAGTGCAAAAAAGGAAAGATTTGGATAGCAGATGCTATTTTGGATTCCAGTGCTTATGTTCTTATTCATCAGAGGCATCTGTTTGCTTGTAGTCACAAGTTAAGAAGATGCTTTCAGCAACAGGAAGCATAAACTCGTCTTTTCTTAAATTTTTTCTTCTCAGACCATTGAAGCCATGAAGGCAATATTGAGTGAGCTCCGTGCTGCCGATCAGTTCTCCCTTATCGACTTCAACCACAATGTCCGATGCTGGAGAGACAATCTAGTGTCAGCCACCCCAGCGCAGGTTGAAGATGCTAAGAAGTACATCCAGACAATCCATCCCAATGGGGGTATGAGGTTTTGAATGCAAGGTGCTCATGGAAGTTAGATATCACAGGAACGGGTACCTCAGACAACTTTCAGATTGGCAGAGTATTCTTAAAAAAAAGTCTGATTCCCAAGATGGGAAAAGCATGCACTGGGGCTAAAGGAGAGCAAGGATTCCAGTTTATTGTGTTAGGGGATGGGATGGCATTTCGTTCTACCGAATAAGCTATGACAGATAGAACATAGACCATAGAACAGCTGCTTTAAATCTATAGGTCCTACCTCCAGCCTCACAGATCCCAAATGTCCTTGAAAGACCAAGACCATCTCATGCCTTTGTAAAGGCGATCATAAGCAGCCCAGTTCTAGGGCTGTAAATTGTAGACTACACCATGATCTACTACATGCCACCCTGGGCAAACTGTTCATCTTTTTTTTGTGCCTTCGTTCCCTGTCTGATAAACAAGGAGAGTTGCCTTTTTCAGCCTTACGGCACTTTGGATGATTCATTTGTTAGTGCTTGAGCTACTTGTACAGAAAGTGCTCACGATCATTTTAATCTATTGCTCTCCGAAGTGCAACTCTGGTTTAGTTGTTCAGTTATTTGTACGCCAATAGTGTGTAGAGGCTCTACCCAACATCAGAGCCTCTGGTGCTGTGCCACCTTCATTCCCCGAAACTTTCATTGGCAACACATAAGGTAGGATTAACATGAAGTTACAGACTTGTCCGAGATCATCAGTGTGCTGGGAATAAGAACCCATGCTGAGTATATGAGTGCCTCATAAGCCTGACTTTGTGACCCCAAATGAACTGACAGACAAGCTAAGAGACCTGCTCCCATCCAGCAAAGCCAGTTTGCAATGCAGCATTTTATTTTCCTGCCTCTGGAGCCACTAATGTTTTCCTTTCTTGACAAACAAAATACCTATTTTCTGACTGCTCAGCCTTCCTACTCCTGTTCCTCTCACACTAATTTCTTACTCAGTCCCTTCTGTGCCACAAGCCAAACCTTTAGACAGGGTCAGTAAACACACACCTCTTCTTTTCCGATCAAGATATCCAAGGCTGGCTGTTTCTGGCTCATACCAGAAAAGAAAATTTCTTCTCTCACTCAACACAATGACCCACATGCAACACATTTCACCTTCTATTTCTTTAGGAAACCAGAATGTTAGCAGATGTACCATAAGCATCACAGAGGAGGGGGTTTGCTGCCTTGATCTCAGGTCTCGTCCATGCTGATTAATTCCACTAGAATCTCAGAACTGATCGGGATTTGACAAGAGACTCGACAAGAATCAAACTTGTTTTCTTCATTGTGTCTTTGACAGGCACAAATATCAATGAAGCTCTTCTCCGAGCCACATTCATCCTGAATGAAGCCCAAAACTTAGGCATGTTGGACCCTAACTCAGTCTCCATGATCGTATTGGTGTCTGATGGAGACCCGACAGTAGGTAAGGATCCTGCTTTAGGTGAGAAGAAAAGCCAGTGGGATTAGCCTGAGAAAATCATGCAACACGTAGACACTTTCGGAGTAAGTTAAAAAAATTCTGTTCGCCTTTCTTCCAATGCCTGTGCTGCTCTTTTGCCAAGTGCTACAGGTGCCATGGGGCTTTGCAAGAGAAGCTTTCAAAAGACGAGCAGATTGTGTTACACAAGTTATGTTCTTCTTGCAATTATAGAGATGCACAAGTCCTGTAGGAGAGGCAATCACAACAACCTTAGAAAAAATTTCCTCTTCCAATGACCTTAGCCCACACAGATCTATGCAGTTCCAAGTGTAACACCAACATCAGGAAAATAAAGTAGAAAGCAAATTAATTTGGATTGGATTCAATTCAGGTCAAAAGCAACCGCTTACTGCAAGATGCCAGCCTAGAAGAGGTTGCCATTAAAAATAAGTTCTAAAAAAAGTCAGTCCCAATGGTGGCAGAGAACATCTTAAGTAAGAGAAACAAAGTAAAACTTCTATGGAGATGTCTTAGTCTGCAGAGAGCTTGAAGCAGTAATTCTGGGAGAAGTCCAGATGTGTTAATAAGAGCACTGGATATACAAAGAATATGCATCAGACACCAGAAAAAGGGTTTGAAGGAATCATCTTCAGTGGAAAAAAATTGTTAACCTCCATCCAGGAGAAGCTCAAATGTCACTGTTGGCACTGCAAAATGGAGATCTGGCATCTGAGCTAGTTGTCTAGATTTCCCTCATATTAGGAGAGAACCAGAGACACTGGAAGAGCAGGAATGCGCTTACCTTGCTGGAGACTTCTTCCGTTGCTCAGATGGATGTCACCCTTTGTGTGTCTCCCAGGTGAACTAAAGCTGACGACAATCCAGAAGAACGTGAAGCAGAGCATAAAGGACGAATTTTCTCTCTTCTGCCTCGGGATTGGGTTTGATGTAGATTACGATTTCCTGCAGAGAATCGCAACTGACAACCGTGGCATGGCCCAGAGGATTTTTGGAAATCAGGAGACTTCTGCACAAATGAAGGTGCGTTTCTGGCCCATTGCATCCGAAACTGAGGGTCCGGTTCTGTCACAGCTGTGGAGCTGGGTAACTGCACTAGCAAGAGTAGAGTTACTGTAGGTTCATAGGTGAGGTCACAAAAAGCATCATTTCTTCTGGAGAGTCCTGCAAGGTGGCAATCATGCATTAGCTTAAGTGCTCCTAGTTACAATTTTTGTAGTATCTCTAATACATATTTTACTGCTCTGTGTAGGATTAATATCCTATAAAACAGTCCTAACCATAAAAAAAGATTTTCTGAATTAAAATTAAGGGCTGGATTTTAGCTCAGGTCACTTCAACACTAACGAAAGGCCTAGATGTAAATGCTAAATGATAATCCAAACTTCTCCAGTGTAAGAAAAAGTTCAATTCTAGGAGGCTCTGGCTCCAAACCTGTGAGCAGCATTTGCTGATGAACAAACTCTTACATCCTTATTCTGTTTCTGTTCACTGGTTTCATCACCCGTGCAGGCTTCTCATACTTCTTCTTTCCCAATACAGGTGTGATAGGACACACACAAGTGTGCCAGGACATGCTACACGCTGTTCTGCCAAACAGAGCAGCTCTGAGAGTGCAGCCCCTCGGTATGAGACAGACTCCACCCATAGCACTGTTTGGGTACCTGTTTTCCCTCTCTGGTCCCATATGCTAAACCCAGCTGCGCACACATCCCAGTTCACATCAGCCAGGTACCAAAGGGTCAGAGAAGGGTAGAGAGTCTACAGGACAGAAGTGAATACAAGTGAGATATAGGTCTAGTTTTTGGCAAGAATTAGGTGGGAAGCAGCTGTGTGTCTTACACAGCAGCCAAGAGCTGACCAACCTGATAATCGATTCAGGCCCATATACACCTGTGTTCAAGCCTTTTAGGTCTAGGAAGAGCACAGTCCATGGGCTTCTGACCATCCTTTGACTTCCACAAGACCTGGGCCAGACCTTCTTGCTGTACCCTCTTACAAGTGTACTAAGGTCTAAGTATAAAGGCAAGGACAAGGGAAGTCCCAGTTGCCCATTAGGGCTCCGGGTTTTGTCACCTGCTGTCCTTTCAGTAAGACCGGCGCATGTGAGAGGGTTGCTTCAGGTACAACAGACTCACTTCTCTGTCTCCTTCCATCTCAGAATTTCTACAACCAGGTCTCCACTCCGCTCTTGAAGAAGATTCAGTTCAACTACCCCCAGGAGTCAGTGTCAGATGTCACCCAGAGCAGCTTCCACAACTATTTTGGTGGCTCTGAGATAGTAGTGGCTGGGAAGGTCGACACAGAAAACCTGCAGCACTTGGAAAGCATCGTCACAGCAACAGCAGTGAGTGAAGGTGTCCCTAGGATACCTGTTGCTGGGGTTTGGGCTGGTTCATTCACTTGTGGGCACAGTGTCCTTGCTGGAGGTTATTGCCAGCAGAGCGTTTTGTCCTTTTGGGTACTGGGTGGGAGCGTGGGGAAATTCATGGGGGGGTTGTCCAACAGTGTTTCACGATAGCTTCAAGTACAGCCATGAATAGCCACTCCCTGCATCCTGCAGCCTGCCAGAGGAACTTTTTCTAATAAATGTACCATACAGAATTCAATTGCAAAACAGACTGAGACTGTGGAGTCCTTCATCCTTTGTGAAGGTGCAGGGGAGATCCCCTAAGGTAGCTCCTTCCATGGCTGAACCTCCCACTGTTGGGTAATTCAAGCTGGTGGGTCTACGGTGTGACAAGTCCTAGCACTGTCCTTTTATATTCTGCCTTGTGGCATGTGTGATGAGACTTTCCCCATGTTTCAGGGCTGCTCTTCCAGGTGGAGTGGAATGGGGTAGAATACTACATCCAGATCCGTCTTTCTGAGGAGGAACCAAATTATCCACACTCTTACAGGGCTTAGGAGTTGCCATTTGTTTGTTGTTGGAAAAATCAAACACGTTCAACATTCTTTCCTGCTAAAACACAGTGCAGTCCAAGGGTCTGTGGGAGAAAGTAGAATTTGGTTCCTGTTCCTCAGTAGGATTTGGTTGTGAAAAAGCCTGAGGGGAGGATAGCAGAGCTCTGGTGAGAGTCTCTTCTTTTGGCATGTGGTAGCACCTCTTTGGCTACTGCAGACAGCTCCTTTACCTATTTTAATCCACTGTCACCGAAAGTGCCTTTAACAGAAGACCTTCTTGATACAGCTCCCCATGGCAGTCAGGCCAACAGTGCTGGGACTTTCTGACCTAGCAGTGACCACGGGCAGAGCCAGAGTGGGTCCTTAATGTCAACCATGCCAAAAGGGAAACTCAAAGCCACCCCGTTTTCCTGGATCACCCTCCATCATCTCTATCTCTTACTGATTGCATAGGCAAATGCAGAGCTTGTCATGGAAACCCTGCGAGATGTTGAAGAACTGGATGGCTTCATGAAGAAAGACAAATACGCAGATCCCGAATTCACTAAGAAGCTGTGGGCATATCTGACTGTCAACCAGATGCTGGCAGAGAGGTGAGGAGAAATGTGGTCTGCGATGGGAGGGAAGTGAAGGTTGAGAGCAATCTGATCCTCTCTGAGACCACAGCCATGAGGCTGCTCACAGGGTTTCAAATGTGTAAGGTAAATAAATCAAAATAAAGGTAGGTGATATCTTCAGCCACATTTCTCCTATTTTTAGCACTCACAGATACCAGGGAATAGAGTTTGGGAGCAGTTAATTAGAGGAATAAGAGTCAAACAGACCTGGCTGTGGGACTGAGTGAATGAAATGAATGGGAGATTTGCCTTACAGAACCTGAGTAAAAGGTGTGGAGGATGAATCCCCTCTGAAGCAGAAAGAGGTCTCCTGCTGAGACCAGGAGATGGACTGAGCTTCTTTGAGTCCAGGCCAAAGCCCACAGAAGCCAAGAACAGCCTTCTTATGGAGTGTGCATTCACACAGGCCCTCAGCCTTTCCTTTTTGCAACACCTACCAGTTTGGCTCTATGACTGCTCTGTGGAGGCACTGTCATGGCAGCTGCCCTGTAGAGCTGCTAACCATGCCTTCTGTTCTGTTTTCCACCCAGAAACACAGCCCCCACTGCAGCTTTGAAGAGGAACATCACCAAATCTATCCTACAGATGTCTCTTGACCATCATATTGTTACCCCCTTCACAGCCATGCTGATAGAGAACGCCGAAAAGGATGAGATAATGCTGGCAGACCAGCCCAAAGACCCCAGAAGGGGCTGCTGCCCAGGTCAGTGTCTCAGTCTGTCCATTACTCTACCTTGCATTTTGGCTTTGTTCTTGTGTTGGAAGAACAACTGTGTTCATTGTTCACCCCAGGTGTTTGTGTTTATAGGATAGCCTGTATTTTCAGTGAAAACTGACCAAATCTTCAGCCACTTTGAGAGCATCCTATTACACAAGTGCTGTTTGGAGCCCTTGGCTTCAGTAAGGACTGAATGTGCCAACATTGTAATGATGAGGTTTCCAATAAGCCTGTAATATCACAGATTGAACATCTTCTTACTGGGACAGATATGTCTAGTTCCCTGCACTGAAGCTGGAGAACTGACTAAAGCATATTTTATTACCACTTTTAAGCCTTGGAAGCTTCCTAAGATTGTTATTAATTGGCCACGAGCCTACATGGAAGCTGAGTTGTCATAACAAGAAGAGAGTCCCTCATTAACTAAACTTCTGGATTTCTCCTTTAAATCAATTACTTCAATACGTGTTTCAAGGTCCTTGTTACAGCAACCTTATGTCTAGCCAAATGAGGCTGGGTTGGCTTGTTCTGGCATTATATGACAGAGTCAGTCTCAAAGCGATAGCTGTTGACATCCGTGGGTGTCTAGCAGACCCAAAGTAATCCCTGCACAGCCATGTGCTTCCAATGAAACTTGACAGCAGCTATTTTGTGCCCTCTCCAGTCAGCAATTTGAAAAAGCACAACTGTTGCTGTCAGGAAAACATTGCCAGTGCAATGCAATGGAAGCACTGAAAGTAAAAGATCAACTCCTTGAACAACTGAGTCCGCTGATTTAAAACCTATTAATAAATGGGAGAGTTGATGATTGGTTGTGAAGGAAAGAAACAACCTACATTACAGCAGCAAGCGACATCATCCGTCTGGCATTTCCCACTGGAAGTGATTGTGACTTTGCTGAAACTCCAAGCACGTGTCCTGCATGCTCAGTTCTCACACTCCTGGGTAACTATAAAAATGTCCTGATGCTGGCTCAACGAAATGGGGTTCTTATGTCTGTCAATTGTTATTTCAAGGTTCATTTATTCTTCTTTTCAATTTTAAAGTCTGCAGCTGAGACCCAAAGAGAAATTAAATAGTTATTTATACTGCATAGTCACAACACCAAACAGTTCAGCACAGAAATAGTGTGTATTGCATTCATGTATAGTGAGTTTATTATACATGGCACCAGCTGACTAATTCAGACCACAATTACCTTGACTTAGATGATGTAGAGGATTTAAGTGATTTTAATACAGGTTCTTGTGTCTTTGTGTTTGATGGAATAGTCAAAACTTAACAGCACTGAAATCAGGGTCAAGGCAGCTGTGGATTTCAGGGGCAGTGGGACATGACTCTTGAACCTTAGCAAAGGGCAGAGCTTGTAAAAATAATGTCAAAGTAAACCTGTGCTTAGGATTGTGCAACACATGGGCTGTACTAAAAGGTTTGTATATACAAGGCATGGAACGGGTAATCTGAAATAGATTTTTCTGTCTGTCCTTACACAACTCCCATCAGAGCTGCACAGTCTGTCTTCGTAGACAGAGGCTGTGTCTTCCACTGAAATCACTCACTTTTCAAAGGATCGACTAATTGTTCTTTTATCATGACAGACTTATTGCAAAATTGGACTGTGCATAGGAGAGCTAACAGAAATAACACTGCTGTGTAAAAACAACCTATGGTCTGAATTAGGGCTTCAAGAAAGAAGATGCTGACAGAGATGTAGAAGATCTAGATCTGCAATATTCTGTCCTGCTGTTGTCCCCCAGCTCCTTTTTGCCCTTAGTCCTCTTCAGAGCAGGGCCAACAGATGCGAATATGTGCCTTACTTCAGCTCTTGTTGTTTTCAGCCCAATATATTAAAACAAACCAAGTTTCATGGATCATTTAAGATCATATTTTTATGATCTAAGTGGGAGAGAGAGGGCACATGTTACTTTCTCCTGCCTCTGTCACAGCAAAGGCAGGGAGACCTCTAGCAGAAGGGGACACGTCAGGGGATCGTATTTTAAATGCTTGCACTTACTTCCAACCTTCATGCATGTGGGTCATCCTAGGGCATGCAGAAAGAGTCCTACCTTTTCTCAGGCACCCCAAACTCAGGACCCAAATCAGCAAAGGTTTTTACCACATGCTAAACATCTAAAATGCAGCTTTTTATTTGGCAAAACACTTAAGCCCTCGCATTGGGGGCTTTGCTCAAGTGGGGCCTATTCACACGAGTAAGAGTTAAAAAGTCAGGCTCCATTTTTTGCCAATAACTTATGGTTAGCTCAACTTCCCTGGGAAGTCGTATTCCTCAGGTGGAGACACTGGAGTGAATCCATCCTAACTTCATTACGCAAATCTGTCTGTTGTAAACGGTGTTGTGCCTGCTTTACATCAGTATAACGACATCAGGCTCTGATCTACTGCATTGCTTTAAAAATTACACTATTAAATACGTCAGCACTAATGAAAATCTAATTATGACTGTCATTTAACAGGTACTCTAGGATTAACTCCAAATGCACCTAATAATAACAAAGGTATCCCAGCCTGGGCCAACATCTCAGTTGTACCAGTCAGCTTCATGCCTGAGCAAAGGAGTCCTCCTGTATCCTCTCTGAGCATAAACAGAGGTAAAAGCCACAGTATTTCTCTGCAAAGAAACACCAGACAGCAACACTTACCACCTAATAAACAAATCAAGGCTATATAACCAAAGTTATTGGGCACTTTGGGAATTTCAGCGTCTGTGACAAGATGCTAAACCCAGTAATGACAGAGGAGTCTATCAATTGTCCTAATTTTTCTTGTTGAATTTTCTGAACTGTTGTAAAAGCTGTATCTTCATTTAGGGGCTAGTCCACAAGAGAATAAATCAACTGCTGTGACTAGCTTATGAAGCTACTTCACTGCTGTTGCAGAGGACATCCGTGTGAAAGTTCCTCAGTACAACCTCTGCTGAAGGTCTGAGCAGGGCACAATCATGGGCATCCCAAATCACAGCCACCTCAGTCAAATGTTTGCAAATCCATCTAGCGCCCAAGGATTAAACTTTTCTTTATGAAATACTGAGTCCTTTTGACTTTGAATAGATGAACCTGTAAAAATATGCTCTAAGTTACAAGCCTGAGACTAGTTTAGATCCTAATAGGATCCCAGCAACCCCATCTTCTGCTGCACACTTCTGCTGCTCACTGGGCTTACATTCAGCTTCTCTGCAGTAGCAAAGCTAATGTAAAGTTACTGCCATTGTAAATGACAGATGAATGCTCTGTGGTAGATAAAAATCTCTGAAAGCACTGATGACTGATGGATCCTGTTAATGCTTGGGCCTTTGCCACAGTTTAGTGCCTACTTAAACAAACCAGCTGTGAGAACTATCGCCTACAAAAACAGTATAACTACAATAACTCTGGGAGCGTGCCTGCATGCGGATGTGTGTATTTATGTAGCTATCAAACAAAGAGCTATCAAACTCCTTCTCAGCATAGCTCAAGGGTTAATCTAAGACTTTGGATTGTCAGGAAACTACTTGGAAAAGAAGGTGAGCAAGGCAAAGTTACCTGTCCATCTTATATGTTTCATTTGCACTGGAAATTCTTTTTGTTCCTGGAAATGTTGATCAGAACAGGCCTTGGCATCAAGTTGAGGAAGATCAAGCAGTCGGTGAGAATAAGGAAAAATGATTGCCAGCTATATTCAAGAGACTCAATGTATTCAAAAGATTCAAGACATTCAAAAGCTCCGTCAGCCCTTGGTGGGTACCTACCCCACTGTTTCCAGTGAAGACATTCCTGGTCAAGGGTCTAGGTCAAGGGTCTTCCAGTCTAGTACATTGGAAGAGTTAAATGCTTCCAAAAGTTGCGAAATACCGGTGAATGAGTGGAAGCTGGCCTGGCTATCCCCATAGGCAACACGGAGTACGGGCATGACTCTGAATGTTGACAAGGAGATTGCAACCACTGCCAAACCAGCAAGAGCTGGGCAGTGCTTTGCACTTCAGGAGGAGACTGGAGGCAGCTGCCTTCAGCAATAGGTACAGGTGTTTGTCTTATTTGAGGTAAATTTTAGACATTAAAATTTTAACATATGACTTTCAGAGGGGCCCAATCCCACCAGGGTGTTAAACATACTGTGAGAACAAGTCCTGGATTGTATTCCTCACGGGAGTTGGTAGGCAGGATGCATCTTTACCCAGCGTAGATATGGTGGTATGGAGTTGCGATGTGTCTGAGAGCTTCTGTTTGAGAGAGTGATGTCTGGGGAGTGTGTCACTTCTAGAAATAGGCAACAGCTGGGCATGGAGGGGTTGGATATTAGTTTTGAACAGAGGTGTCACCCAAGTCCTGCTTTCTATACCTTAGGTCCTTTCCTGGATCTAGGCCTCAAAGATGTGTCCCTGTCTGTCTGGTGTCTAGATGGGTCCTTGGTCTCACCTGGAGGCTGGCTTCCATCATGAAGCTTCTAGAACTTCAGGTTGAGCCTATGGTACCCTAGTGTGCAGCTGACCAGTTAAACCAGTAGTTCACTGCACTTGGCAGTGCTCCTCAAGCCAGTAATGTCATGTCCCTTCCTTAAACAGGTGACATATATGAGGAGAAAATGTCTGAGGGGCTTTTGTAAGGAGCATCTAAGAACTTCCTTAGCTACTGTAGGGGTGGAAAGGACTCTTGTCCTACTCTGAGGAGTCCCAAAAAGTTCTTCAAAATCCTCGAAGGAAAGTGTCTCAGTCTTTGTGTCCTCTAGAGCAGGTACTGGCCTGCTTCTCACATTTGTTTCTTTTCTATGTTCCGTTCCAGTTGACAATGACCCACATTTCATCATACACCTGCCCAGGAGCCAAAGGAACATCTGCTTCAATATCAACTCAGAGCCTGGAAAGATCCTAAACTTAGTTTCTGATCCTGGTACTGGTAAGGGAATAAAGCATGGTTTACTTTACAGCACACTTTTCTTCTCTCAGTTTTGAAAGGTGTTCAGAATTACAAAATCACAGAATCACAGAGTCATTAAGGTTGGAAAAGACCTATAAGATCATCAAGTCCAACCATTAACCCAACACCACCATGCCCTCTAAACCATGTCCACATGTTTTTTGAACACCTCCAGGGATGGTGACTCCACCACCTCCCTGGGCAGCCTCTTCCAATGCTTGACCAGAAGCATGGGAAATGCCTACAGGGAAGACTGTGTGTAAACAGGAATGAGCAGGTTCAGGGAAGTGGTTATTTCCTTCCACATCTGGAGTATTGTGGCCAGTTTGAGGCTCGCCAGTACAAGAAAGATGTTGACAAACTGGATCAAATTCAGTGGTGGCCACCAAGATGATTATGGGGCTGGAGCACAGGACATACAGGGAGAGGCTGAGCCAGCTGGGTTTGGTCAATCTTAAGAATAGACAACCCATGGTGAATCTTGTTGCTGTCTACAACCACCTAATCAGAAGGTAAAGATGGACCCTGACACATCTCCAAGATGCATAGCTAAAGGACAAGAGGCAACAGAAACAAGTTGCAACAGGTGAAATTCAGAGTAGGAGTGAGCTATTAGGAAAAACTTTTTCACTGTGAGGATCGCCAAGCACTGGGAAAGGAGCCAAGATAGGTGAGGAAATCTTCATGATAGGTGAGGATTCCCCTCTCTCATTTGTACTTTTAAAGAAGAAAGTGGTAGATAGATACAAAGAGAAATAAAACTGGAAGCATTCCTGGTGGCTGGCAGAAAAAATGTGTAACTCTACTAAAGGGAATCAGCCTCTTCTTCTCAGAGGGCTTTGCCTATCAGCATTTCTTTAACTTCTGGGATGTATGTGAAAAGCGATGAGCATTTGGAGGCAGGTTAAGCTGGGCTGGGAATGCGGTACCATTCCTCCACTGGCCATCCGCCCCGTGCCTTTCACAGACAGCAAGGGACTGAATGGCTTATGAATCAATTCACGCTACCAGCAAGACCTAACATCAATTCCCATCAGAGTAATATGCTAACAGGTGAACAGTAGTATCAGGAGGCGATTTAATAAATTATTGTCTTTTCTTCGCTGGCAAGACGAGAAAAACAGGGGGTCACAGGGGTCCCTGTTTCTGCTGATCCCATGGTACTCCCTGCTGAGATCAGAACTCCAAGTTTCTAGGTGGTGATCCAAGATTCAGGCAACGTCTGCTTCTCTGCTCTTCACAGGAGTTGTGGTCAACGGGCAGCTCATTGGGGCCAAGAAAACAGAGAATAAGAAACTCAACACATACTTTGGCAAAATTGGGTTTTATTTCAAAAACAAAGGCCTGAAAGTGGAGATCACCACGGAAACGATAACGCTGAAAGATGGATCTTATGGCATCACACTGACCTGGTCTGACACGGGGCACATCATTCGGAAGCAGTAAGTTGTTGAGCATTTGTTGTCTGCCCTATGGAAACCATTTGCAAGACAGCAGTGGACTGACCCAGCTACGGGTGGGATCCAGGTGGCAGGGTGCCTACACATGGGTGTGTGAATCTTAGCTAGATGTCTGAGCTCTTGTTGTAATTAATAAAATTAGGCAGTAGGGCCAAGAGAGCAATTCAGTTGACCAGACACAAGTAGAAAGAGCTGAATTCCTCTCCTTTCTGCTGACTGCATTAGCTAAGAGCAGGATTCAGTTGCCTAAACACAAGCACCTAATATTATTTGAGGTACCCTCAGGGTTCCTGATATCCACAGGCGGGTGGGAGACACGACCCACAACATCCAGAAGACCTTCACCTGCAGATTAACAGCTAGCAGCCACGTTAGACACCCTACAACACTAGACACCTGTTTAGGCAACGGAATCACTTCCAAAATCTCCATTCATTGTAGCAAGAGCTTAAGATTTGTAGGGCAAGATTTGCTTGCCTGAACATGGGCATGAAGTGGCTGTCCTATTAGGCACTGTCCTGCCAGACCTCTGGGTACCACTCCCAAGGCTGTGGGTTTCTGATGGAACCTCTGTGATATCTGCCAGCCCCGTGAGGTTGTTCTGGATGACCAAGAGCATCACAAGGGGCCTGAGAGCTTATGTGTGGGCAGCTGAACTGAGCCCTTGCTCTTGTTTCATCTCTGCCAGGCTTCTCATATCCGTGAAGAAAGCAAGCAACATTACTATCACCGTGGGTGAGGAGATGTCCTTCATGATTTTGCTGCACCGTGTGTGGAAGAATCACCCAGTTAATGTTGACTTCCTGGGAATCTACATTCCCCCTGAAAACCAGTTCTCTCCTGCAGCCCACGGACTCATAGGTAAGGGCTGCGGGTCGGGCGGTGGGAAGAGCGGGACACAAGGAAGGGGTTTTGCTAGATCTTTGAGTGAATTAGTTGGTGTCTGTGTCCTGATGGGGAAGGCATGAAGAAGCATTTGAATAGGAAATGGGGGAGATTTCTTTAATGTCCTGGAAGCCCCAAGGACATTGTAGAACCTCAGGGACCGGGAGATTATTCCTCATCCCAGCTGGGGAGGGTGTTTTCAAAACAGGCCTGACTAGCCTTGGTGACACTGTGACGGGGCTTTCCCGGCCTGGCTAATCTGCTGCGGGTTGAAAATGAAAAGACTGAAACAAACCCTTCAAACCTTCTTTCTGAGTAGACTTCTGTGCAAACATTTGTACTTCAGCTCTCCCCTGAATGACAGCCCTTTTCTGGCAATGGTATAAGACAAAAGCAAGGGCTCAGTTCATAGGGAAAATCAGCCCTCCAAGCTCTGGGCCCACCCAAAGCTCCTTTTAAGATGTGGGAATCTTGAGCAGCAGAGGTTGTTTTCCCAAATACTCTTCGCAACTCCAGTCTGCTTTCTTAGAAGTTTGCTGGCTCAGAAGCAGAGCTTTTCACCCTCCCAGTGCGGGTGATCTGATAGCGCTGGAGACACGGTGCCCTGTGATCCATGCAGGAGGGGTTTGCCTGCTGCAGCTAGTTTGGTTTTCCAAAAGTGCCTGGCAGCAGCTTACGCGAGAGCCTCAAAAGTTAGGACACGCAAAGAACTTTAAACCTCTCTTTGATCAGGTCAGTTTGCGTCTGAACCAGAAGTGTATATCCACCACCAAAGACCTGGGCAAGCTCCAGAGAAACCACAAGCCACCATGGAAGTGAAAGGAAACAAACTCACTGTTACCAGGTAAGAATAACATGCTTTATTGCTCTCTTTCTAAATCTGATTTCTTTTTAATGATGTCAGTGACTACGGGCTTATTAACTCTCAAGGATCTTGGGGAGAAAAATCCCCCTGCTCTCTGCTAACAATCTAGTTTTAGCAGTTGGCAAAACGCTTGGGACAAGTTGGGTTCTTCCGTATTTGCACATGAACAGTTCTGTCCGTATAGCTGCCCAGCATCTGACAGGCCGTGTAAAAGTGCATGGGACCCCCCCGAAAAGGGCCCATGAGGTCACAGAACCATAAAATTCATTGCATTTTGCGGTTGTTTCCACTCTCTGCTGGTGGAAGACACACATCTCACCGCTGTGGCAGAGCAGCACAACAAATGAGCAGGATTTTATCGATGTCTTCTTGTCTACCTGTCATACCACGACCTTCATTTTGGGTGGCCTCTTCCTCACAGGGGATTGCAGAAGGACTACAGGACAGACCGCGTGCGTGGGACTGATGTGCAGTGCTGGTTTGTGCACAACAGCGGGAAGGGTTTCATAGATGGCCATTACAAAGATTACCTCGTCCCCCACCTGTACAGCTTTCTGAAGAAACCCTGAATGCTCCAACATGAAACCAATTTCTTACGAAAAATCCTTATCTGCTCCTTCATGCCCAAACAACCCTTCCGAACGGTGGCGGTCAGCCTATCAAGCTGGATTGACCAAAGGTGACTTCACCACCATTTGCCTTAGAAATTATTGGTTTTTCAAAGCAATGTAACTCCCTTTTCTGTTAAAAAATGAAATCTATAATAAAGTGACATGCTGGGTTGTAGTAGGCATCTTGCACTTGCCGTGTCCGATTTAATGGATAGTGAACTCCACTAAAAAATTCAACTATTTTGTAATATACACTCCAGAGTAGACTTGTAGTGTGGGTAACAGACATGGCCAGATTTAATACTTGCACTTTTGCTTTTTCAGAGTGCAGGAAAATGTAAGTTCATGCACTGCTGGACTGGGCAAAAAGCAATGGGCTTTTTTAAGCCTAGCCAGGAGGATATGCATTAGACATAAGGGGAATCTAACAGAAAGGGAACACGGGGTCTGGAATGGGTATCACGAGGAGCCTCCAGTCTTTAAGGACGGGTTAACCAGTGGTGAGGAATGTCCTTGAAACAGCAGATGCTGCCATACCGCAGGAAAATTAATTAGATGAGTCTGAGACATCCTCCACCCTATTTTTTGTGAAAATTTCAAGGTCACAGTGGAGTTCACACCAAGATAGAAATCTGGGAAAGCAGGAAATATTCAGACTACATAGAATTCACCATCAGTACTAAAAACTTCCCATCCAGGGGGATTAGCTCCCAAAAGGTGCCTTACTCTTCAACAGTATTCAACAATGAATTAGATCACTAGTGAAACAAATATACACGTGTAGAGCCAGATTTAAAACTCTGCTTTCAGGCAACCTTCGGAAAAAAATGCTGGCCAGATTCTTCTCAGCAGCCCTCATCTAGGAAGAGAACTGAAGTAATCTACTTGCCATTCTGAACTTTAGTTTCCTTCACCTATGAACTAAAGGCCGGTACATGATCTTTCCTGCAGCCATGGTGTCAGGAGTGAGAGGACCAATGTGTTTTAAGTGTCTTCAAAGCAACACTCAGAGTGTAAGCACCTTCCCTACAAACAATTCACTGTTTCTTTGAACTCGTTTATGAGCTTTGTCCTCCACAACATCCTGCAGCAGTGAGTTCCCCAGTTTAATTAGGCCCTGTGGGGGGAGGAAAAACCTGTCAAGTTTGGTTTTAAATCCCCGTCAGTAATTCCACTGCCTGTTTCCTAGCTTGTATGTAAAAACAAGCAGTGAATAATCATTCTCTGTTCATCTCCACAGAATTTGTAACTTACCGCATCTATCATACTCACTCTAACTTTTCAGGCTCCAGAATTTTCTGTGTAATTATTTTCAGTGACACAGAAGCTGTTCTGTTCTTTCACTTATCTTCATTACTCTCCTGCATACCTCTTTTCACGCAGTACCTGTTCTGTTCTTCCTGCAGAGCTGTCTACACAATCCAGGCTGCTCAAAGAGCCTGAATTTACAAACAAGCGTGTCTTCTGTCTCCACTGCCCTTCCTCATAATTCTCCGTTCTTTCAATACTGCATTACTGCCTGACTCTGCCTTGCATTTACAGCCAGGATCCCTGGAAAGCCATTTGATGTCCTGTGTCAGGTCATTTCAGGCTATTCCAGACAGCAGCTGTTTCTCTAAACCTCTGCAGTCTTTCAGTTTTCCTGCAGGGGTCCCCTGGAAACCACAAATAAACAAGACAGTGAACCTCTGAGGCAAGGAAAAGGACAAGGAACCGCGACTGTTGCCTTCAGCGACCTTGAACTTTTAGACTGCAACGTAACTGGTGTGCACATCACAACAGCATCCTGCCCTCTTCAACCTTCAGCTGATATATCCTCCGGAGGGTACAGGGAGTATTGGTTTTCTTCCCATCAGGTTCCAGACACATACAACCCAACAAGGGGCAGACTGGACCATCAGGCAAGAGTTTGTATTTTGTATTTTGCCTGAGATGATTTGCATCTTTCTTTCACACAAATAAGGCAGTGCACCAGCTGGGCACTTCACTGTGCTCTTTGGTGGGTATAAACCAAGAGTACTGCCCCACACGTTTAAGAGGCTGGTAAGAAATACACTGACCTAAGAAAGGTTTATGTTTATTCCTGAAATGCCTTAGAAATTAAACATTGTACAAAATGTGACATTTTTAAAAAAATTTAAAAAGTAATGTTACATTATTTAGCATGAGTAATGTTACTCATGTAGCAAAGGAGGGAAACAATGGAAGCATGAACAAAGGAAAAGGCTCTGGAAAACCAAAACATCAATCACCAACTCGTATCTGCACACACTTTGGCTGGCATCCTAGAAACCCCACAAGAAATATCCATCTTGGAGTCCGTATGAAGATAAATTGCATATTAGCATTATTAGGAACCCTGACAAACAAGATGACGGAGGAGGGAGGACTTGGATTCTACTACCGCTGATGTGCCAACCAAAAATAAGTTGGTGACAGCACTTAATAAACTCGACCATTCCTGCAACATCCAGTAAAATAATCCCTTGCAGCACTGTTACCTCCCTGCTATTCTCTTAATCCCTTTCCTTGTTCCTGCAGCCAGAACTCAATTTTGGCTGCAGATTGCCAAGTGTGTTGTTTAAACTCCACTGGCACTGACACACACTGCCTGCCTCAAGCAGCTATTTGTAGGTAATTCTCTCCTTACGGAACTGCTAACATACTTCAGTAAATAAAATACTCCAGCTTGCAGCTATCTGCTGTACTTTACAAAAGGAATTTGAACCAAATATTACAACATAACTTTGATACAGAATCAGATGAAATATTTCCCCTGATAAGATTTCCACAAACACTTTATGTAACAAATCCATAGTGATCTTTAAATAAATCCAGTTTGCTTGTGGTTAATTTCTATATACATTATAAATACATACACACACACAATTAAAACCCTGACATGGTAGAGTCTTGTGTCTGCCTGCAAGATGCCAGAAAGATGTTTTTGGGAACCAAAATCTTCTCTGATCCACAATCAGCACCTCAGGCGAGTTTGGAAATGTCTTCATACTGGATATCTTCAACTCGCCGTCCTTTTAAAGGTCCCTGGAGAATAACGTAGTGTAAGAAAGAAGATCAAAATACAAACTTGTTTGTTTGTTCAATTCCCAATAGGGAGCTTAAAGTAAGATAGCTAAAGGGACTGTATGAAAACTTGCTGCATTTAGGCGTTTTTCAAGAAGCAAAACCAAAGTGAATAGCACTGGAAATCACAGGCATTAGCATTTTTACTCGGTGCTGCACACAGTAAAAGCACAACAACTAGTTTTCTGTTTAGCCAAAGCTCCTTCTGTTGGTAGGACATCTGTACAGTCTCTTCACAAGTAAATTCTCCAGAATCAAATATGGGCTGGATTTCTGCAGCCCGTCTTTGAATGGATCCTGACAGGGTCTCTCTCCTGCAAGATGTGTTCAAGAAATTTGACTTTGAGCCAATATCCTCTCTGCTGTATCAATGGGTTTAAAGACTGGTTTTGCAGAGGAAAGCAAAGTAGCCACACAGACAGACATGATGACATGGCCTAATTTTAGCCCAGAGAAAGGTGATACTAAAAAACCAAAACAACAACAAAAGAACTGTAATTTTTAACCATAAACAAGACAACAAATAAGCACATAAAGCCCCATGTTCAGTTTGGAAAAGGCACAAGAAAATTCACCTCCTTGCATATTTCACATTTTTTACCTTCCCACAAAATAGTACAACAGCCACATTCAAAATAAACATACAAAATAATCTGTAAGTCTCTTTCAAGTGCAAAACTTGCCAAATTCAGCATCCTGGCATCTTTTTAAAGGCAAACAGCAGAGCATTAGCCTGCAGTGGGGTATATGTGGCTGTTTTCCTACTGGTTGGGAATAGGTGGGGGGTGACCACAGCATTTTGCACACCATAAATCCCACCTGTAAGACACGATTAATGATACCATCTTTCTTTGTGAAAGTTCTCCAATGTACAAATGAAAAGCGCTCTACGCAAATGAGATCTTGCAGTGTTTGGTACTTACAGAGTCGATGATTATTGTCGCTGAAAACCTCTTTTCATTGATAGATTCCAAGATGCCTTCATTTCCCCTGTAACCACCATTTAATACCATCACTTTCTTGCCTGAAATGAGAAATAAGAAAACAGCGACACAACAGGGCTCCCAACTTCTTTTGATGGAGTTGTGTTCAACTCCACTGACAGCTGAAGGAGAGAAGGTTTCTCCCAGCAGCTCCAGCAAGCAGCACCCAGCTTTGTCTTACAGGCATATCCAAAACGCGCCACAGATTACTGCTCCAGGCTACACTGACACTACGGGCAGGAATTCCCCATGCCAATGGCTCAGTGCACCTCTTTTTGGCCTTCTGTCTCACACAGGCAGTCCCTCAGGGCATCAATGCTAGTGCCAGGATGGGCAGAGCTCACCTACAAGTACCATTATGCTAAAGAGCGCTCACCAGCACCATCAACCAGCTCTTCACCAGCTGCAGAAATGCAGAATGCATCAGGTCTGCTGAAAAAACTGAATCCCAAAATCCTACATCCTGTTTCCCCCTACACTGACATCATTCTGCTTACTGCTACCCTGACCATTCCCTGAAATACTCATCAGATGCTACACACAAACGTTAGTGTGTACCAGCCAAAGAAACGCTAGTGAACCAAACAGAAGATGAGGTAAGCTTTGCCAAGTACCCACAGCTATTCAAGGCATGACTTTGGAGGGACGATACAGGATAAATATGACCAAGGGCTCTGTAGGGCTCCCAGAGATGCCTCCTGACAGCTGAAGAGAGATGCTTTCATCTCGTCAAATGAACCAATTCCTAAAGCACTTCTGTCTTCTCAGAAAAGAATCTAATTCTTACGAGAAGGGATTGTGAAGACTCAAAGCAGAAGCAATGTAATAATTCCCTGGAAAGTAACCAGAGGATATTTGGTAAACGATCAGAGTAGCTTAGGAAATGCTGTCCCAAGAGCAAGATGCCTCTGGTTACGGTACTTTCAAGTGGATGAATCATAGTTTAAAAGAATTGGAATCTAAGTTTTGCAGTGACACCTAAGCTGAAAAACGAACAAAACAGCGGTACCTGGTGCTGGTATTACAGTTTCTAGATGCGTCTGATCAAGCTTCAGTTTGTCTCCAGAATCAATCATCTTCACAACTGCTGTATATTTGTCAATCACTTCCTGTTGCGAAAGGCAGAGGCCAATCAGAAAAATTGAAAAAAAAAAAAGTCTAAATTTACATTTCAAAATTAACAAACTCAGGACCACGTGTCTGCACTTCTACATTTTCAAAAGCAGCAAGAACTTCTGAGCTGTCCTAAAGGCATCACAAACTGCTCACTGGCCCCACTCTGAAGTTAAGGCTAGATTAGAAGGGCTCCTCTCGAACGTCAGTGCCTGGTCTAATTGACCACTGATTGCGTTGGCCTTGTCTGAAGGTTTTGTCAACCCTTAGGTCAGCTATCTTAGCTATTCTCTCAAAGATGGAGAGTAAATTAGAGGCTCCTTTCCCCCATGGGAGGCCAAGCTGGCTGGAAGTCACGCAGTGACAACTGGGATACTACCTCTCAGCAAGGCAAAATGTCACTGATCATCTTTGCGCCTAGCATAAACCATGTTCAACCTCTCATATTCAGAGCTCAATGGAAGACAACACTGGGACTCATAAACCCTTCCAGATGCCTATCCAAAAAAGCTGTGATTTTGAGCTCTATACAATCTCTTGTCGATCATTCAAAACACACCTGGATGTCATCTTTGGCACTCTTGCCAGAGACTGTCGGGCCTTGGACTACCTAGTACAACATCATTTCACTGGCAGTGGCTAAAAGAAAGTAATTCCAAACAACAGAGCAAGGCTTAGAGCCTGAAGATTTTGTACGCAAATGGGATCTTGTTCAAAGGCAGCCTGCTGCTTAAATATCAGTGCAAAACTGACTAGTCTGAGATTAAAATGCAATTGCACGGCTCTTGGTCATATCACATTGACAAAGTGACTATTCTCCAAGACGGATGTGTTAAGAGGGACAAAATACGCAGGACAAAACAGTGCTTAAGAAAGCATCACTGAGTAAATGACATTAAACCAATTCGGAGATTCATCCCCTGCCCAGATCAAGTCCTAATACAGTCAAGGTGACATTTTAGCCCCTTCCTGCGTTGACTTAAGGCTGAACAACTTGCACAATGAAACAAAATTTCAGAAGCCATCTGATACCAGAAAAACCTAACCAATGCCATATGCTTCCATTTGCACACTTTACCTTAACAACTGCCTTCTTCTTGTGATACTTTTCACCAAGCTTTTTCGTTACAATTTTTACAATGATTTCCTGGAAGAGATGAAAAGAGAAAAAAAAAATGCCAAAACATACAAACAACTACACAATCTAAACTCATTGCACATTCAGGTCATTCCGACTCCAACCACAGACTGTGCAACACAGCACAGGAAACAACAATAGTAAAGACTCAGCATTCAGGAACTTGTCTTTATCCTCAAATTGTTGCCTCAAAGTAGTACCTCTCAAGACTTTTTTTTTGTTTTACAAGTACAGTTACATGTGAATTCAGGATATAACATGACAGCCCACAATGGGTCAAAGGCAGGACTTCTTGACCTAGAAGTCCAGTCAGTAAGCAGAAGCTGAGGGTGAGGTCTCTCAGCTCAAAAGCTGATGTTGACTTCTACATGTCTGTGTGTGCCAACTACTAGTGCAGAAAGAAGAGGGCTGCAAGTAACATCATGATTTAAATGCAATCTGTAGAGACTCACAGTACCAACTCTTTAATTAGAGAATTCCACTGATCTGAGATCAGGCATACGATCAGGCTTCAGACTGCAGATCATGCTCAACCAGAGGAGTAATTCCTCCCAGACACTGCAGTATTTCACATTTGGCAGCTTGGAAAATAAGAGTGTATTTAGTTTGGAATCTGCTTTTGGATCTTTACACAAATCAGTAGCAGCTTTAGAGATGCAGAATTGGTTGTATTTAGTATAATAAGAATTTTTAAGACACTTACAGGCTGCAACCAGTAGTCTCTTCGAGATGTTCTTTTCTTCTCCTCTTCAAGCTACAGAACAACAACAAATAATCACCATTTACTTCCTCCTTTCACTGCAGCATTCCCATGCCTTTGAAAAGCTAAATGAATTCTCCAGGCCCACATCAAGTGAGGAATAAAAAAAACCCCGCAAAACTAAATAAGGGTAAGTCAGTGCGTGCTTGCTGCACAAAAATCAATCTGATGAGATCCAGGAAATCCATGATAAAATTATGGAGATTCATATATGTTTTTATCAAGTGTTTCTAGGTATTTTCTTCTCTTCCAAAATCTGTATTCTTTTACTTCCAGCATCTCAGTTGTCTGGGGAATAGGCACAGATGAGCAGCAGAAACCAGTTTTAACGGGGAAGTGAAATCATTTTGCCTGATCAGATACAAAAGTCTGAATTCCACATGAACTGAAGGTCTGAGGTCACTTCAAAGGGACGCCCTGGTAAAGTGGACATAGCCATAGGCATAGCGTTATAAAGACACAGATCCTGTATGATTATTACCTCCATAATCTCATCCAGTGCCGATTTCTTCTTTTTCTCTTTGGACTGACCAGAGCTATGAGCTGATTCTTTTCTTTTAACTGCCCCTTCCACCATCTTCAGTGCATTTGGTCCAAGGACGCTGCTGGAAGAGTAAGATGGTGTTTTCACAGCAGACCTTACATTATCTCCTCTACCAAGATGCATTTGAAGAGCTGGTTGTGCAAAAAGGCCTGCTGATCTACTGAATTTCAGTTGCGCAATTCACCTTGCAGACCCTTCATGCTTCCTTCTCTAGGACTGCATTTGGCAGCTAGAACTGATCTCCTTGACGTCTAAATTCCATGTCCACTGACGTTTGCTGCTAGCAGTCCAGCAGAATGAAAACAACCTAATGATCAGTTCACCAGTGCAAAAGCAAAGACTTGATCGGGGACTTGAGTTCAATGGAGAAGACAAAAGCAGGTCTGCAAATAAGGTTTTCAAATTTGAAAGGACAAATTTGTGGCTTTAGAGAAGCCACCTGGACAGAGCAACTCTCAAACATGGTAGACGTCTAGAACTCCTTCCAGACAGGGATACTTAACCTATCTGGCAGAGGGAGAAAATACAGAGGAATCTGCAGAAAAGGGCTCCACACCCAGCAGATAAACACCATCTTCACAATCATATTCAAAATAGGCAAACAGCATACAAGTTATAAAAGAAAAGAGCAATCAGCACAAAGTTACATCTCAGGGATCAGGGAACATCTAGGTAAAGTGAGAACTGCTCAAAGGCAGCTTGAGTTAAGCCATTTTTACAAAAGACATTTGAATGCAGTAAAAAAATTTAGGTGTTCTCTCATCCAGAAAGATGAAGGTGGCTGCTGTGAGGTGGACAGTAAGACAATATTAATACGGCCTTAGAACAAATTACATGTTCTGCCTGTGGCAAGGATGTTGGATATAGCAGCAAAGGAAAGATACATAACAAGAATGAAGACATAGAAATGGCAGAAGAAGCAAAATTGAGAGAAAAAAATGTGTTTCAGAAGAAGTCTGGATAATCTCCATAGCAGAGTTCTAGAAGAAATAGCACATTAAATCACAAACCAAATAGCAAGTACTTAAAATAACATCTCATAAAGAGTAACATACAATTAAAACGTAACAACTGCAGTGCCTATATTTAAGAAGGAAAACATATCTAGCTGTGAGGTTACTAAGGGATTCCTGGGTGTCAATACTAAAACAAATCTTATTTAACATATTCACTAAGGACCCTGGGACAAAGAGTGAGAGACCACCAACCACTGTTCAGGTGTGTCAGCAATATGGAGGACACAAGAAAGAACTGGACACCAGAAGGGACTGGTTTATCTTGAAAACCATGTTTTAAAAACCGTAAAATTCAACAGCATATTATGCAAGCTCACATACTTCAGAAAAGTTTACTCTGATTACCTTCTATCTACTGGGAGCTGTTTAAGAACAACAAAAGCAGAAAGGGGTCTGGCTATAATCACAGATGACAGCTACCAGTGTGGACCAGTCATGAAAGAGTCAAAAGCAATCCTAGGAAGCATCAAGACAGACAAGCATTAGTGCCTTGTATAAGCCATGGTGATGTTTCATTTGCAGCATGCACAAATTCGATCAGTTCCCCTGTTCAAGATTAGCTGGAACTGGAACAAGGACAAGGAAGGGATATTCAGCGGATCAGGGGAATGGGGAGATGAGGCCAGCACTGTGCAGGACTGCTTGTACAGCACAGTGAAGGCTTTGAGGCTAAAACTGTTCTCTACAAATACATTGAGAAAGCCAACACCAGGGAGAAAAAGAACTATTTATGTTAAACACCCATAGCATCATGAAAGTATCTGGTATGAAGTGTCCATGACTACATTTACCTGGGAAATTACAGACAAGGTCCTAACCATCAGAGCAAACAGGTTTCGAAAGATCTTCCCTTGGGATTATAGGGCTGGGGAGACCCTAACTGTGTACAATGGAGGCTCATCAGTGTGTGGACAGAAATGTACACTGGTACACTTGCAGAACTGGAGACAGGAGTCACTGACCTCGACAGTGGCTTCTGCTCATTCCTTAATTAGAAGTAATGCTAATCTTACTTGTCCACTGAGTGAGTTAAGCAGGGATTTGAGGATGTAAGTTCTTGCGGGAAAAAAGTAAGCCCAGGGCTCCCAGTTTGCTCAAGGGCAGCCAGCATCAGAAGCCGTGCCCACAGCGGCAGTGGTGACTCCTATCTCCATGTCAGCCACATGGATGTTCAAGGGAAAGCACACCTCTCCTCTCATTCCCCTTCTCAGCAAGGCTCCAGCTCCATCTCTGTACCCAACCACCAGTGTCCAGATGCCCCCAAAACTCCACCATCCACTACCTATGATCTCCTGGTCCTATTTCTGCACCTCACTAAGAAATACAAGTACCAGGTTTCTGTAGCTTGTGCTGTGAGCATAGAAGGTGGGAAGCCAGGAAGTCCTGCTGCACGCTGTGCTGGGGTACTGGACATCAACTCAAACTCAACTGATCCTCACTAACAGCCATTGTATCTCACAGCTGCAGAACACACCTTTACACTGACCCAGGGAAGCAGTTTCCATATACAAGTGATTCCTGAATCACCAGTGACACATAAACCACGGTCTGGTCACTTTACCGTGAACTGGGTATCCTAATTTTGCTTCTGTGCTACCATTACAAAGCTTACAAACAAGTATCTCTCATATGCTATGAAAAAATTAGACTACTTGATATATGATTTCACGTTCAGCCAAATTTTAGCAAGCACCTTAAGTATTTCTCACTGAAAGTATTCAAGTGAGTGTCTGCATTAAGTTTCAGACTCATCTTAAGCACAACTCAGTGCTTAGGGATAATTTACAAGTTTTCCTCAAAGCCTGAAATCTGTATCTATTATTGCAAAGAACTACTTTATTGTCTCATTTTCTGCCTGGCATATCTCCCATCAGATACCTTATCTGAGAGCAGAGCTTGTGATGAAAGGAAAGCTTTCGTTTTACCTGCAATACATTTAATTACGATATTGCCTCACATGAAAAGATGTACTGCTCATCAAACAGTTTCACAGACTGCTATAAATCAGTATTGTTTGCATTATTGATCCCTTTTGTCCTGCGTTGCTCGTGGTTATATGATGACAATTGAATTCATGAGCTTTAGAAAGATTTACATCAGGTAGATTCAGCTTCTTAAATGATGATCAGAGAAAGTATTACCTGCAATTAGACAAGGCAATCAAACCTTTTAAGAACCAAAATTAACAAGTCATGAACACCCATTCACAGGAGGCAGCTGGACTAGATGGCATTCACTTCAAATGCTTTGACTGGATCCCTTATCCACCCTTTCACATATAACAGTATCTACTCAGAGGAACCTATAACTGCCTATTACTTTATGGGCATTTGCCATGAACCACCATGAATTCAAGAAGGCTCCCCACAGCACACATTTAAGATAAAGCCATTCATCCATTTTAAATACAAAAGGAAACATGAAGTCACCCAGTACCCCTCCTGAATAACATGACAGGATGAGATAGTAGACTCCAAGTATTTCAGGACAAGATACATCTTCCTGCCCATACAAATATCATTGTCACATAAGTGCTTTGCAACAGTAAGGGTTGCCCTTAAATTCTTTTCTCACCTTGTTTTAGAAGATGCTGCTATTGAAGTACTTGCTCCTTTGTTTAAATTAAATGTAACTAAAAAATAAAAAGACATTACTCTATTTCTATCTTTAAAAATAACTGCATTGGAGGAAGTTACAATATTAAAAATCTGCAAATGGAAAAGATCATAAATTTGCAAATATTTACTAATCTATGTTTTGGTTCAGTTTTTAAAATAAATTACTTTAAACTTTATTAGAAAGAATACTCTGTATTTCAATATTCCAGTGCTCTTTATAACTTATCTCAAAGCATTTTACGAAGCACCAAGCAGGCCTCAGTGCTCATCTCATTTTAATCACAAAAGCAGCTTCAGTAGATTCTAGAAAATTACATATATCAAAATCTGGTTACCTTTTTCTTCTTCATTTTCTCTGTTCAGTTCAGTATAGACTGGCTTTTCCTGCCAAAAAACCACAAAATACATTTCAAGAGACAAACAGAAAACTGAGCCAAGATATCATTTTTTGGTGATCGTTGGTTAGCTCAGTTTTACAGACTACTGTGAGATTATTACAAGTAACTGTAATATTCAACCTGGCTTGATTATAAGAAGATTATAAATTGAAAACATTATCTCATTACAGGCTCCTCTGCAAAATTATCTAATTAACACTCTCTACAGAGATGCTGTCTAAACTTGCTTGATTCCAGTATGAAAGGAAAATGGCCCTACTGTAGCAGTTTTCTCTATTTGAACGAGCGTGATGAGACTGGTTTCTGCACAGACTGATAACTCAAAGAAGGAAATTCTGGAATCTTTCCAAATTTTTAGCACCGAAGGCTCAGACCATTTAAATTTCAATTAGTTTTAAATTAAGAAAAAGATAATTGTTTACAACAGCTTTTAAATGTACCTATCAATACCCAGGATCAAATGGGAGGTTCCAGTCCCAGGCAACAATGTGTATGGAAGTCATGGAATGAGGCCAAATAAACAGATCCCAAATACCACACCAGCACTATCAAAATACAACTTTTCACTATGCAAATTTGATTATGTCACCGCCTCCTGGTTATTTACCTCAGCCTCCCCACTGTACAAGGTACTTGTTATTTGCAGCCCTAAAAGGTGTGAAATACCATAAATGAAGACACGTTGCGCTGGTTACTGTATTGTTTACTCTCCCTTCCTAAATTCAAGAGTGATTTTAAAAATCACTAATCATTTGAAAAGTAGTAATTATTACTCCTTTAGTACTAAAGCAAACCAGGTACAAAGTAACTCCAAGTTTTCCTCAGAGCAGGTTATCATCTAAGAAAAACCATATAGCAGAAAATTCAGAACATAAGTGAACTGATGTGGTGATTCCAAGTATGGAAGAAGAGGGTCTAAATCAAAGTCTGAAACAGCCAGGATCAGACACCAGGGACACAGGATACATTTCTAGTAGATTTCAAAATCACATCAAATCTAAAAGGGGCTGAAACATCTGCTTTCTTTTATTTATTTGTTTTTTGAAACTGTGATTCCATAGAGGACCCCGATGTTCATCAGCTGTAAAAACCACCACCAAGTTGGTTAGTCAAGGAAATGTAACAAAAACAAGTCAGTCAAGGCTGCTATCAGAAGTAGCTGGGAGAAGACTATTCCTTGTGGCTTAGAAAAGAACAGCAACGCAGCCAAATATGCCCACTGTTCCCCAGTTTGAACTGGTGATGAGCTTATAACCTGAAGCATGAAGCTTACTCATCACCTTCTGACTGCAAAGGAAATACCAGTGTGAGGATCCCAGCAGCGTTGAATTCACCATTAACTTAACCAAGAGGAGTTTTGAGCTGAAGATTGACGTACAGTACAATTCTCCTCACCAGTTCTTTCCCCTCCAAACCTCTTCTAACTTGTTGTTCAATGAATTTAGCAGTTTTTTCTTCATCATCAAGGTCCTGTTTCTTCTTCCTCTCTTGTTCTTGTTGCCTGCGAATAGTCTCTGGGTCCCTATCAATATACTGAATATACCAGCCTTTTGGAGTCTCATCAACCTTGCAAAGACCTAAAAAGGCAATGAAAGATAAAGTAAGATTAATACTCACAAAAGCAAGCAAGGGACAAAGAAAGTATCACGATCATTTTCACAGTCCCTGTTCACTATAACAACGTAAATACTTTACCACAGACAATGTACCCCTTACTGGCCTGGTAAAATTGACTTTGAATTTTCTTTAATATCTGTTTCTGCCCTTCAGCTAGCCAGTTCTATTTGGAAATAGGCCAGAGTACATAATGAAGTGGAGTGTTTTATAATACCTTCCTTATTGAAGAAAATATTTCCTTCCCACTGTTTTAACAAGGAAGAAAACAGAAATCTAACATATATAAGCAATACACACTAATAGCATCGTACTAAAGGAAACTGTACTATGCTACGCTATTGTTACTAACTCTCGCTCGAGTGACTTTTCAAACACTGTATGACTCATGAACATATCCTGCAGGACACAGGCAATCAGAGCCAAAGTAAACTTTCTGTCATACCACGGTGCCATTTAATCTCTCTTCCTTCCACCGAACACAAAACTGCAGATCTCAAGCTTTAATTCTTTCACTTGGCCAGGAATGAAAACGACTGCTCACTTCTTGTCACCTTAAATATGGAAGGACTCTATAGTCAGAAGAAATGTTCTATCACAGCTTTTAATTTTTAAATGGCAACTCTTGGAAGTTCATTTAGAATTCAGCAATACCTCCAATAAATATGGACCAACAAATGAAACAAGGAAAGGTTCATGATTGACGCATTTATGCCAGACTTCTGACATTTTTCATAAGCAAAGCCCTAATGGTTAGCGCAGAAATATGTTTGGACATCTGTTAATATATATACAGGAGGGTAGGGGAAGAAAGAAAAAGGAAACCGGACAACTAACATAAATGTTTACTGATCACTTATCAGCAATGCAATTACCCAATGATTTTAAAACTTCCCAACCCTGAGCAACTACATTTACCTTCTCTCCCCAGCCATTTAGTAAAATCAGTCAGTGTCTCCCACTGTGTGGCATTCATGTGGATGTGTTCTCGATGACTGATGTATTCATTGTACACAATATTATTGTGGACTCTCTTTGTTCCTGAAATACAGAATTATTATTATTAAATGTAAGTGTGGGACCTAGGACAAACCAACCAACACTTCTTGCACTGAACTAATAGAAGACATTAAAAATAAACAAACAAACAAACAAATATTTACCAAATCGCCTCCTGAGCAGTTCTAGGAAATCATTTCGGAACTCCCTCAGGGGATAAAAAGAAAGTATTTTAGTAAAACATTAATGATTACAAAGCAATTTTCTACTGTCATTAACAATGAAGTATCTGCAGTATAAAAATGAGTATTTGTTTGAACTGAGCGTGATGAAATTCACACACTCATTTCCCTTTTTCAGTAAAGTAGCATTAAATGCAGTATATATACACAAACACAATATGATACCTGCACATACAAGTTAAATCTTCAAAAGGATAATAGCCTTTCAAAGGGATAAAATGGAAAGAACGAAATCTAAACACTTCCCACTAATTGCTGGTATTTCATTACCAGGTATCTTCCCAGGTTGACTGACACAAAACACAGGGCAGGACAAAGGGCAGCAGTGGCAGATGGAGTAGACTGATCACTCATCTCACTGCTCATTCAAGGGCTTGAGTATAAAGCCTCGCTTCAGACTCGTGCTGAAGACAGCTCCAGTCAACCCAGCTGTCATGTAGGTCAGCTGGACAAAGGACTGGGGGTAACTGTGGGACGTTAGTCACACCCCTGACTTCTTATCTCTCTGTAATGGTTCTTTTAGCTCTTTGTAACTCTTCGTGTGTGGCAGTCACTTAGCAGGGGCAGAAGGATGACATACTTTGTAACACAGAGCAACTTAAAACAGGACTCAGACACGCGATAAAACTGCCAAATTTGATTAAACATCATGGCTCCCTGAAACCTCATACATGCATTCGAAAGTGGCACCGCCTAAATTTTCAAATTGCCGTTAAAAAAAGGGCCGACACTAAAATGTATCAGAATAAAGTGTCTTTGATGGGACATGACTGGGCCTTAGAGGTATGGTTGTGCAGATGTGATACAGGAATTAATATCTGGGTAAGAATATATAGTATACTTACTCAGAAAAGTAATCCATGAATTGCTGAGGATTTTCAGAAGCCAGCAGCAATTGCCTCTGGTGGGACTCAGACATGCAATGACATTTGAAGCCATTCTATAAAATAAAAATAAATACTTTGTCTGTCTTTGTCTCAATTTGCAGCACTCACACAGCTGAGTATTAAAAATAATGTTTTATAAATGAAATTTCTTGGAGGCTCCACAGAAAACACCTTAACTCAGCCACAGCCTGCACGGGGTGGTTGTTCCTCCTGACCGGGCAAGCCAGAAACAAAACTCTTCCCAAAGCCAAAAGCCTTAAGACAAATTGTGAAAGGGGTTACAAGACAGGACATTCCAGCAGTCCTCTTCATCCCATGTGGAATGGGATAGATGTGGCACCACCCAGGTCCACCCACGACCCATCCAGGTGCTTGTGTGAGAGCACTGGAAATGTTTGCTGGCTCCCTACCTGACCAACACTGACATCAAATGTGTGTAAGGCGGGGATGGTGTCCTGGGAGTGCTCAAGCTATGGACTGTGATAGTTTGGCCACCTCTGACACAGGGTTGAAGTCATCAGAGCTCCCCAGAAAGGACCCAGACATAGGACGTTTAACCACATTCTTTTTTTGTCTATATAATGCTCTTTCATCACAGTATGATTAAATCTACAGCAAATTTCATTCCATGGAAGCCCCATTCCCTCTTACAAAAAGATCTGGTTGTAAGGCAGTGAAGCTTTTTTGCTTGTAGTCACTGGGAAGAGAACAGAATTTGAGCTTCTTGGGTGAAAGGGAGAGGGGGGCAGAAACAGCTGAAGAATGAGACAATTAAACATCCACAGGATGCTTTACTTCTCTAAGGCACGTTAAAGAGGATATTCATGGAGGATGGAAAACAAAAAGCAGTTAGCCCCAGTGGAGGTACTTTTGGAGCACAACTCTGGTGGAAATCAGGAAGGACACTCACATCCCGCAGGCATCGTGGTCCAAGTGAATAGACAAGTGAAAAGAAGAGGGGGAAACTTCAGAGAAAAAGCATCTCTTCATAACAGGAGAAGAAGGGAAGAAACTGAGCCAGAAGCAGAAGGAAGGGGTCATCAGAACGCGAAAGACCTGTTGGAGCAGGTCTAGAGGAGGACCGTAAAAATGATCAGAGGGCTGGAACACCTCTCCTATGAAGACAGGCTGAGAGAATTGGGGTTGCTTAGCCTGGAGGAGAGAAGGCTGTGGGGAGACCTTACGGTGGCCTTTCAAGACTTAGAGGGGGCTTATAAGAAAGATGGGGACAGACTTCGTAGTAGGGCCTGTTGCAATAGGACAAGGGGTAATGGTTTTAAACTAAAGGAGCGCAGATTCAGACTAGACATAAGGAAGACATTTTTTATGATGAGGATGGTGAGACACTGGCACAGGTTCCCCGCAGAGGTGGCAGATGCCCCATCCCTGGAGACATTCAAGGTCAGGGTGGACACGGCTCTGAGCACCCTGATCTAGTTGAAGATGTCCCTGCTCATTGCAGGGGGGTTGGAGTAGATGACCTTTAAAGATACCTTCCAACCCAACCCATCCCATGATTCTATGAAAAAAGACCTCACAGTACCCTAGACGTGCATCCCCTTGGACATGTCATTGCACCCACCCTGTCCCCAAGGGAAGTCATGGCTACCCTTAACTCCTCCCTAAGGCAGATGGTAGCCACCTAATTCTTGACCCCATCACCGTCTCAAGGTATGTATGAGGGAATAACCTCTCCAGGGGGGCTGAGGCCATCCTGTGCTCCCTCTCACCCGGGGTTGATCAGCCACTCTGCAGGGGATTGAACATCCCCAGAGATGGATCAGGGCCAACATGCTTTCTCCACAGTGGATGAGGACTTCTCCCATGGAGGATCCCAATGAGATCACCCCACCCCCAGCAACTGGGAACCCTCCAGGTCCCACCAATCTGCCCCCAAGGGGACTGTGGTCCACACAAGAGATTGTGAGGACCCCCAAAGGAGAATAAGGACCCTCTCCAATGCTCCCAGCAAGTGAGACCAGGATGCTCCCTAGAAGGATTGCACCCCACAGATGGGATCAGAGCCCCTACAAACAGACTAGGGACACTTACAAGGGGAATCTGAGCCAGCCCTGTACCCCCCCACAAGGGAACTGGGGAACCCTACAAGAAGGTTATGAGGCCTCATATCCCCTAAAGGAATAGCAGCCCCCGTAAGAGGATTAGGGATCCCTACAAGGGCGATCGCAGCCGCCGCCGTGTGCCCCTCAACGGCACTGGGGACGTTTACAAGCGAGATAAGAGCCCCCACAAGGGGACTGAGGACCCCAACCGAAGGGATCTGACCCCGCTGCCTATCTCCAGGAGAACCGCCCCCCTCAAGGGCACTGGGGTTCCCTACAAGGGGGCCGGAGCCCCCCGAGCCCCCTCATGGAAGATCGCCAGCCCCCCCCCGAGGAATCGGGGCCCGCCGCGCTCCCCAGCCGCAGGCCCAGCCACCACCGAGGCGGGCTTACCTCATCGCGGCACTGCTTCTGGCACATCTGACAGTACCAGCGCAGCTTCTGAAGCCCCTTGGACTTGATGCGATTGGCGATAGCCTTGGGGCTGAGGAAATCTGACTTCCCCATGGCGGTGGCACTCACCCTCCGCCACCCCTACCCCCGTCCCTACCCCTGCCGGAAATGGCCGCTCGCGCCCCGGAAGCACTTCCCGTCCCCGCCGGGCCTGGCTGCGCGCATGCGCGGTGCGGGCGCGCTGACCTTCAGCGGGGCTGTGGTGGAGGTGCCGCCATGTTCGCCCGGGGGGCCGCCGTCGCCCTTTACCAGCCGCAATGGTAACGGGCGGGGTTGCGTGCTGAGAGGGACCCTGTGGGGACGGGGGGGATGCGTCCCGGTGGTGGCGGCAAGCGGCAGGGCGGTCCCTTGGGGCGGCCGGGAGGCTGAGGCCGGCCCCGGGGGGCTGAGGGGGCGACGCTCCCCTCAGCCGTGCAGCACCCAGGGGTGGCGGGGCCGCCGCCCGGCCCAGCCCGTGAGGTGCTGCGAGCTCTGGTGTGGCTGGAGGAGCGGTGACCGTGAGGCTGGGGGGAAGCGGCCTCCCGGGGGCATGGCGGTGACCTGCTGGGGACGGAGGCTCCCTCCTCTCAGCCGCGGCTCTGTGGGTGGGGGGCGAGGGGGAGAGGGCAGCTCGCAGGGAAAGGGCGCTCGGCCGAGGGGAGGCGAATGGGCGAGGCAAGAGGAATGAAAAAAGACAGCTTCGTAGATGACAGGCGGTGCGAGGAGACTCTGCTCTTGTCAGGAAATGGTGTAGCCTTGTCTACTTCGTTTTAATCGTTTTTACACAACATTTACATTGTTTGAAAGTTGTACCCTTCTGATGCCCTGTTGTCTCGCCCTCGTTTACATCGTGCCATTACCCAAGGCAGTGGGTAATATATTTAGTGATACAGGAGATGAGGGAAAGGACGGAAGGCATGGTTTAGAGTGGCTTGTCCCTGCTACAGGTGCTTTTTAAGGAACAGCAGTTCCTAAATTTTCATCCCTCTGAAAGGGACCTGCCCTTGATAGGTGTTGCTTTGCTGGAGAGCTGGTGAGCTATCCTAATTTCTCCTGCATTCATTTTCAGGGGCCAAGTCAGGAATATGGCAACTCTAAAAGACAGTAAGTACTGCTTTTGTTCGCTTTTGAGGGGAAGTGTTGCTGGAAAACCATATGTTAAAATACAGTTTTGTTTAGCCTCTGTTGGATAAACTAATTGTGGTACACCATAACATTGATATATGAGCCTCCATCGCTTCTTATATTAAACAAGTGTCCTTCAGAAAAGGCATTGCTTAAAATGTTTGCAGCACTAATTTGGAAGTCATTTCAGCAAACCAATATAGTTTTACTCAAATGCAGTTTCAAAATAACGTTAGCATATGTGCTAAACCAGATTTTTTGCTCACCTTTAAGAATAAGTTGGTTTCTGTTATGTTTATTTCCCTGTGTGTTTATCCAGCATTGGGGGAAAATGGTTCCACTTTGATAATGCTTCTTTAAGATGTTCCTCGTAGGTTTTTGTACAGGGATATTGTCTTGGAATTGTGCTTGTTTTTAGGACACCTGTTCTGTTTTCTTTTTGCATCAGTATTTTTATGAATCTTATTTTGCCACAAACTAAAGAGGAGGAAGTTTATTCTGTCTTATTATAGTATTGGGTCTTCCCCTCCACAGACCTTGTTGTCTAGGAAAGGATGACAATATACCTCAAATGGTATATTTGTGAAACAGGTAGAAGTGGAAAGAAAAAGAATAGTAAATAGATCTTATGTTGGGCTAAATATTAAATAAATGTTACGTCTGGGGGAAAAGACCTGTTGTAAAGATGCATTTGGGTTAGCCAGATTACTACTCTTGTTGCATTCTTACTGTAAATACTAAGGGCATGTCTTTTATGAGGTTTATTTGTGTATTGTTTGCTTATTTTTTCTTCTTTGAGGAACTTGGCAAGATATTTTTGGATGGCTATTGCTAGCATTTTATTGCTTGTTTTTGATGTCATTATGCCCAGTACGGCCCGTGACCTTCAACTATTAATCTTGTAGTTACCAGGCGTTTGAAGTCCATCAAGAACATTCAGAAAATTACCAAGTCCATGAAGATGGTTTCTGCAGCAAAATATGCAAGAGCTGAGAGGGAGCTGAAGCCTGCTAGAGTCTATGGCACAGGAGCACTGGGTGAGAGAAGGCTCTTGCACTGTGTGGTGTGGGAACAGAAGAGGAAGGCTTTCATGGTGGTGATAAAATGCCTAGACTTTTTTAACCTTTTAGTAGATTTTTCCCAAAAGAATTTGTATCGCTAGGCCACTGTCACCTTGAGTATTCCTTACAAGTAATATATGGATAGCTATTTTTAAGAGTTCTAATGTGAAGTTCATTATGATTTCTGATTACTTTTTTAACTTTGTGTGGTTGTTAGCCATAAAAGCACCACAATTCAGTCTTTCTGGCCTGTTTCTATCTGTTAATGGAATTGTGTCCCATCTCTGTAGCACAGCTACTGCCAAACCTTCTTGTGAACTCCTGGGCTGCACCTGCTCCTGAGGCAGTGGACTCGCACAGCAAACTTAACTAAGCAATGACACTGATTGTGTGATATCCGATGCAGAGATGTGGCTGGCTTTGAATTGTTTCTTTGTCACCTCTGGTCAGATCACGTGCAAATTTGAATGATTGTGAGGGAGATAAAATTCATCTGGCTGTGATTTGGAACCCCTTTAGATATTAGTTTAGTTAGAGTAAGTCAGAGGTATTTTGATATGACTTATTTGCTTCCTGGCACCCTTGAATAACTTATCCTTTTTTTCTTTTTTATTTTTTTTAGCTCTCTATGAGAAGGCAGAAATAAAGGCACCTGAGGACAAGAAGAAGCACCTCCTTATTGGTGTGTCCTCTGACCGAGGTCTGTGTGGTGCTATCCATACGTCTATTGCTAAGACCTTGAAGAACGAGATTACCAACCTCTCAAACGCAGGGAAAGAAGTTATGGTGGTTGGAGTAGGTGACAAGATCAGAGGCCTACTTCAGAGGTAAAAGGGAGAAGGGTTGGGTTTGGTGATTTTTGTTGTTTTCTGTGGTAGAAATTTCAAGACTGCTTGCAAAGCTGTGTGGCCTTCACAGGCAATTGCATTTAATGGAACTGTGCTAAATTCAAGTTCCTTTAAAAAAAAAAAAATCTGCAAATATGCTAAAAGGGGTTTTGGTCCTCGGGACATTCGTGAAACTGCTGCACAGCACTATTCTATTTTTGAAATGAAAGTCCAAAAGCTAGCAACACTAGCGCTGTTACAAGTGTGTGTTTATCACTGAAGCTATCATAATAATTTAACTGGGAAAAAAAGCAAAATTTGTCTCAGACCCTAATTCAGTAAAATGCCTGGTTCTGAACACTAGTAGGTTACCGGACTCATTGCTTCTTGGTGCCATGTAGTTGTACGTTAGAGCATCCACTTGTTCTAACACAGGTTTGATGTTACTGCAGGACACATGGCAATTACTTCCTGCTGACATTCAAAGAAGTGGGACGGAGACCTCCGAGCTTTGGAGATGCTTCAGTCATTGCCTTAGAGTTGTTAAACTCTGGGTATGAATTTGATGAAGGCTCTGTCATCTACAATCGGTTCAGGTAAGATTAAACTGAAACTGCACTGCAAAAATACTGGGTAGACAGCTTCAAAGAGCATGTTGGCCCGATGAAGTAATATGAAAACTGACCGTGAATTGGCATGTTGACTTTATTTCTTGAGGAGTGAGTGCATTTTGTTGTGTGTGAAGAGATGTTGGTTTGGCTGGGATTTTTTAATCGCTGTGGTTGGAATTCTCTTTTTACTTGTACAGTGGGTGCTGTTGTATTTACAGTCAGCATGTCATTATATCCACGTAGTATCTGAGACCTCTTCATCAGGATTATCGCAAAACTTTGTAGAATTGGAAGGCCAGAAGTTGTCTATTCTAATTTGATTTTAAACACTCAATTTTGGCTCTTCAGTTCAACTAACCCTATCATGCTATTTTTATACAGGTCTGTCATCTCCTATAAGACTGATGAAAAACCAATCTTCTCCCTTGAAACAGTTGCTGGTTCTGGTAAGTAGTAAACTAGAAACCACCAGTTATGTGAAGTGATAAATCACAGAAAAAGTATTCTGAATATGGGAATGCGGTATTAAAACGTCTTTTTATGGTGTGTGTATCATAAGTTTAACAGGTTGTTTTACCCTGGCAGTCCAAGGCTGACCTATCAAGGTGCTGTGGGGCAAGGAGGTTAAAAAGAACAGTTTTACTAATTTTGATTTGAGATTCTCTCTCAAGCAAGAATTACGCATGTGCCAAACTCTGCCAGTTTCAGTGTTTTCGGCAGTGAATAGCCTGGGCACTGAGTAATTTTGCATTACTCAGTAAAAACACCCCAGAATGTTTTTGCAATATTGTATGGGAAGATTAAATAAAATACACCAATAATGTATTTGGGCTTGGTCAGAGTCTGACCTTCCTAGTATTAAATTGAATTAAAAAAAACATAAAATGCTTAATCTCTCTGCTATTTATGTATGTAGGGAAAATCCCTCCGCACTGCCTTAAGTAGAAAAACAGGCTAGCCTAATAGTCTTGCACATGGCATTATATTGTTTTGCTAGAAGTAGTATATCTTAGATTTCATATTTTACAGAAAGCCTAAGTATCTATGATGATATTGATGCTGATGTGCTGAGAAACTACCAGGAATTTACACTGGCAAATATTCTGTACTACTCCCTGAAAGAATCCACCACCAGCGAGCAGAGTGCTAGGATGACCGCTATGGACAACGCTAGCAAAAATGCTTGTAAGTCTACTCTGTGGGTTTCCCAGGACGTCAGCAGTTTAGCATGAAAGTACTGACCTCCCTTTGTGTAATTCTTGGCTTCCACAATGATAAGAAATTAGCTGGTTTCTCTCTTAATTCCAAATTGAGTCTGTTTTTTTGAGCCAATTCAACGGGGATTCTTTTCTGAACATGGGAACCTTATTTAGTCCCTGGAAGGAGGGTTTGCTGTCAAGTATATGAGAAACAAGACTAGGTAACTGGAAGTGAAATAACAGATTCCTTACCAAGAATTTGAAATACTAAACTAATCTTGTAATGGCCAAAAATTCTTTACACTCCTCTCATGTGGCTGGTCTGAGGATTTCCAAAATTTTTATAAACCTGTACCTACTTGTGAGCCCAGTGTAATTAGTACTGCACCAATTTAAAGGTGGGGAAACTGAAACAGTGGTTAAATACTTTACCACCTGTCATGCAGCAAGTTGAGAATATGCAGGTATTCCTTGGAAGGTGTCCAAACTGAGCGCAGTGCAGAGAGTACGCAGTTGGTATTAGTGGCAGATAGCTAGGAGCTTTAAATGTGTCATGGTGGTTAAGACTTCAGTCCTAAGAAGGTAGTGTTGCATTAAGGATGCTGGTGACTGAGTGAAGCCGATGTGATATGCAGTTGGGCTACCTGGAAATGTAGGTGTGGCTGTCCACTGACTGCCCCATCTTGAGAGAGGTGATACCTTCTGCATTTAAAAAAAAAAAGGGAAGAAAAAGAAATTTGAAAAATCTCGCTCCCTTTACCAGAACAATAGTAACTTGAAGGAAATACTGATGTAGTTATTGACGGTGAAATCTCATTTAAAAGCAAAATAGCGCATGCTTTGTTATGGTAAAATAAGTGATGTCATACCACGGTATTCACTAGCCTGTCAGCTGTTCTTCAGATGTTTAATTCTGATGCCTTAAGCCCAATTATCAAGTTGCTAGATTGTCTACTAGTAGTGTTATCTGTAGGGGGAAAAAACAGAAAAGTGCAGTAAGCCTCTTGATCGTTTGCATGGATTTATGAGACTATTTGGTATGCTGTTCATACAGCTTCTCTTTCTCTCTTTTTGAATACTTACTCTATGTTTAAATTCCAACCTGAATTTTTTCTAGCTGAGATGATTGACAAATTGACCTTGACATTCAACCGTACCCGTCAAGCCGTCATTACCAAGGAGCTTATTGAGATCATCTCTGGTGCTGCTGCTCTGTGAGTACCTGTACAAATGTGAAATAGGAGTCGTTGCAAAGTCGTGTAATGCTTGTACGTCCTGCTTCAGTCAGGTTCACGGGGAAGGTTAGGGCACGTGGGTTGTAAAACCGATGGGAAGACAGTCCATGGCATGACTCTCAAGTTCTTCAGCTTGCACAGTTCTACTAACAAGTGTGAAGTTTGGTAGTCTTTTTTGGCCAGGTAAAGGTAAAAAGCTGGTAAAATAGATCTTTAGCCTCCACACACATCCTCGCCTGAACAGGCGGTGGTTTTCCTCCTTTTTGGCTTTTGAGTGGATTTCCCCTCTCCTCCCTTCTACCTGGACGACTCCTACTCTGTCTGCTTAAACAGCCCAGTAGTGGGGGGGTGTGGGGGGGTGCAGCTCTGGCTGAAACGCTTTTGGAGAAATCAGCCAGCGGTGGTGGCCAGCAGCTGAGAGTTTGAGGGTGGGGTTGGAAGGAGGGAATCTCTAGCGTCTGTTGATACGGAATGTGTATTTTACTTTAAGTTCAGTATTATGCTTATTTCTCTGAGAAAGATGTTTTGTGAAGGTGTGTCCTGCAGGTTACAAATGTGTGGGCTCAGGCCACAATTTGTAACTGCATGTAGCTAATGCATATTACATCTAACAGCTAAAAATTTGTGCTATACTCAGATGCAAATACATGTGGTAATAGCCTGTGTCTTTACAAAATGCCTGGAATACATACGATGTTGCAGTTACCTGCTGTATTGTGCTCCTCACAATACATTTGCAGTCATAAACATGTGCATAGTTTTGCCTGAATTTGCATGAGTTGCTTCCTTAACCTGCTTGTTCTGTTTTTTCTCGTAATACCATAACCAGGGATTAATCGGAAAAAGCGGTTCAGCCAAATCCAAGAGGTAAAGTTATGAAACGGAAACTGGATTGTGTTTTAAAATGAATTCACACAAACAATCTTGAAGTCAAACAAGGAAGTCGGAATTCAGTGTGGTTGGTCAGAGAAACTTCTCCATTTTGCTGGGAAACTGCCCATTGCTAGTTTGAATGTGTCTGAACAAGAAGTTAAGCACCAGTAATTTTAAGCAACATATGTCTATGATAGCATACATCCATATTTGACATCATTTTCTCTGGCTTTTTTAAACATCTCTGGGTTATTGAATTCATTTGCAATTACCGTTTTAATTTTTTCATAGTGCCCTGACCTTAACGCAATGACTTAAAAACGTCTGTGTGTAAGACGTTGTACCAAAAGAGGTTTCTGTAGCACAATAAGCATATTGAAAATTTAAAACTTCAGGGAAAAATAGACTTGATAGAAAATTTGTGGGGGGAGGAAGTAAGGAATATTAATGAGTTGAAGTAGTCAAACTGGAGGAGATAAAAGTTTTAATTAAATAAATGAAAGAGGTTTAATTTGCTTCAATTTTCCTTACAGGTGAAGAAGAGCTCTTCTGAGCATATGGTTTAACTTGCCTGTGTCTGTGTTAAGAAGACTGCTCTGTTATTTTGTGAAGAAGTGGTAAAGCCGCAGAAATCTGTAAATTCTTACAATAAACCACCCACGTGAAACAAATCCTTCTGCCTGGCCATGGAGCAAATGTTCTTGGTGTCTTAAATATCTGGGTTTGACTTGCTTACTCTTTGAAACATAATTTTTTTAAAAGCTGCGCTCTACATTACAAAATGTATCTTACATGCAGAAATATATAAGCGGGTGTTTCCCTTTTCCTCTGTAAATTTATCCATCCTCTGTGCTCTCTTCCATGTGAAATTACAACCTGCCTGGTCCAGCGGCAGTGTGCCAAGCCAGCTGGGTCCATCAGGGACCTTCCTGCTGTCCCCAGCCCATCTGACTGTTCCCTTCCTTGCCCCCCCCCCCCCCCCCCAACATGTCCTTTAATTCCTGTCAGATAGGCCAGGAAATCCTTCCTGCAACCTCCAGCCTTCCCTTCTTCCCCCTTCCAAGACACAAAGGAGTACTTCATGTGCAGCCTGGGTGAGGTCGATGTACCTAAGGAGCAGGGTGTCCACAGAGGGAAGTTCTTTCCAAGTCCCTGAACCCCATGTTCATAAATTGCAGAATAGTTCGGGTTGGAAGGGACCTTTAAAGCTCCTCTAGTCCAACCCCCCTGCAATGAGCAGTGACATCTTCCATTAGATCAGGGTGCTCAGAGCCCCGTCCACCCTGACCTTGAATGTCTCCAGGGATGGGGCATCTGCCACCTCTGTGGGGAACCTGTGCCACTGTCTCATCACCCTCATCATAAAAAATGTCTTCCTTATGTCTAGTCTGAATCTGCCCTCCTTTAGTTTAAAACCATTACCCCTTGTCCTATTGCAACAGGCCCTACTACGAAGTCTGTCCCCATCTTTCTTACAAGCCCCCTCTAAGTATTGAAAGGCCACCATAAGGTCTCCCCACAGCCTTCTCTCCTCCAGGCTAAGCAACCCCAATTCTCTCAGCCTGTCTTCATAGGAGAGGTGTTCCATCCCTCTGATCATTTTCATGGCCTCCTCCGGACCCACTCCAACAGGTCCACGTCTTTCCTGTGCTGAGGACCCCAGAGCTGGATGCAGTACTACAGGTGGGGTCTCACCAGAGTGGAGTAGGGGGGTGGACTTGCCTCCCTCTACCTGCTGGCCACGCTGCTTGTGATGCAGCCCAGGATACAGTTGGCTTTCTCTACGAGCGCACATTGCCAGCTCATGTCTAGCTTTTCATCCACCAGCACCCCCAAGTCCTTCTCCACACGGTGGCTCAATCCCTTCATCCACCAGCCTATAAGGCTACCGGGGGTTACCCTGAACCAGGTGCAGAACCTTGCACTTGGTCTTAGCGAACCTTATGAGGTTCACGTGGGCCCACTTCTTGAGCTTGTCCAGGCTCCCCTGGATGGCATCCCTTCCTTGAAGCACATCAGCCACAAAACTCAGCTTGGTGTTGTCTGGAAACTTCCTGAGGGTGTACTTGATCCCACTGTCTATGTCACTAATGATGATACTGAACTACTGGTCCCAATACGGAACCCTGAGGGACACGACTCATCACCGATCTCCATCTGGACATTGAGCCATTGACCACTACCCTCTGGATGTGACCATCCAACCAATTCCTCATCCACCGAACAGTCCACCCATCAAATACATCTCTCTCCAATTTAGAGAGAGGGATGTTGTGGGGGACTGTGTCAAAACTGCATGTTAATTCCCTTCAGAATACTTGCGAAGTTTCAAAAAGGGGGCCCGTGCATTTGCAGCTTTCTAGAGCACTCCAAAAAATACGTTTCTAAGATGGGAAATGTGGTGCCAGTTCAAAACTGCCCAAAGCTTGTGAACGGATTGAAGGGAGTGAGCAAAGAACATCCGCCTGCCCTGACAAATGATGAGCTGCAGGGCTTTGCCGTGGGTCCAGCTCCCCTCTCCTCAGGCTGCAGACTCGAGATGTGACTGATACAAGACACCGGGCTGTTTATTGACTAATCAACACACTACTAATGGTCTCATAAATCAAAGAGCTAATTTGTGAACTAATTAACTTCTAATAATAGACCGCTATTATTTACAATTCTGTCCTTCACGCTCTGATTAGTTACACACAATTACTGAGTTACAGTTTAGCACTTGTGGTATTAGTGTATAGACATCTACCACTGAGTAACAGCTCCATTGCTCCTCATTCTACCTCCCACACCACTCAGTAACCATTATTTTTGTTTCTCGATCCTCCTTTTTGCCATGACGGTTTCATCCTTTCCCTGCTTTTTTTTTTCCCAAATAAACAACTCACCCATAAAAACTTTTTCCTCGTTGTTGCCAGTTTTGCTACATCTGTTCCCAAAGCGGATGTTTCTACTGCCTAGGCAATCTCAGCCTTATATGTAATTATTTATATGCCTGCCTACATACAGGTGACCTTGCAAGGTTCTGCTTCCCCAAAAGATCCCCCTAACTTCCCTTCAATTTGGCTCATACTGGCTTTTAAAAATTACTTTTTTTGGTGGCTCCACCATGTGCAAAAAACTGCATCTGCAGAAGAGATTCACAAAAGTCTCTGGAGGAATTACTAAAATTAGAGAGAAATGTAACAAATCAGACTTTTTTGCTGCAGAAAAGAAATATCTACAAGTCCTCTGGCAGTAAAGTCAATTTTGGTTTAAAGTGTCTTAAATCAGCCTCCTTCCTGTGTCCTTAAGTCTCTTCACTGTCAAAGGATTCTGTTACACTCAAATGTCCTCTCCCATTTCTCAGATTCCCATTCCTCACAGCACAGGCCTAATCCTGCAACTTCCACCTCAGCGCAGGAGGTTGCTCCAAAACAAACCTGATGCAGTGTTGGCCATATGGGTGACACATATGGCAACACGGATGGCAAGGCCACACAGCTGTGGAGTGATGAGGTGGGACCTGACAGCCAGAAACCGCAATCTCTAAACCAAAAAGTGACCAACTGACAGGATTAGCATGAGGAGTAATTAAAGGCCTTCACCCAAAAGATTTAATGGCAAGGTCTGGACAGCAAACATTTGATGTCTGCAGGTATGAGCCACCTGAGGATGAGTTAGGTCCTGCAGCGGAGGGAAAACCCAGTGGTGGTGAGGGCTGACATCTTCCTCCTCCACCCAGCTGAAAAGAAAAAAAAAAAGATAAAAATAATTAAACAGGGCTTCGGATGAACTGTTTTGAGCAAGAATTTTCAGGTTTCTGGTAACACGTGGCACTGCTGCTTGTTTAAATGAAGCGCCTGGGTTCTGCTCCAGCACCTCATGGGCCCAGCCCCCGCCCAGCCGCTTTGGGCCTGCGGAGGAGAGGCGGCGGTCCTGCGCCCCTGGGGAAGCCCAGCCCAGGGCCCACCAGCCTCCAGCGCTCCGAAAGGCCGCCCGAGACTAACTTTTCCTCACACCGCTGTAGGAAACCCCGGTTTTGGGGCCGGGGGGGGACGAGCTGCTCCGCGCCGAGGCCCGGCCGCCTCCGCTGCCACAACCCCTCTTCCCGCCCGCCCCGCTGCCCTGCCGACGGCCGAGCGCTTGATGCGACGCGACGCGTCCCGCTCGATGCGCTCGGCGCTGTAGCAGCGCGGCCTGGCGCGGGCGGCGGGGAGGCGCGGCGCCAAGATGGCGGCGGCGGCGGGCTGTGCGTGAGCCTCCCTCGGCCCTCCCGGCCCAGGGCGGGCGGCGGGCCCGGGCGGCGCCGCGCCGAGCCGAGCCGGCATGTGCGAGACCTACTCGCGGTGGCTGCTGCGGGTGTCGGTGGCGCAGATTTGCCAGGCGCTGGGTTGGGACTCGGTGCAGGTTTCGGCCTGCGACCTCCTCACCGACGTGCTGCAGCGGTACCTGCAGGGGCTGGGCCGGGGCTGCCACCGCTACTGCGAGCTCTGTGAGTGCGGGCCGGGCCGGGGGCTGGGGATAGTGCTGTGGGGAGAGGCTGTGGGAAGGAACGTAGTCGTTGTGGTCTGGACACGGTTCTGGGCAGCCGGCTGTGGGTGGCTCTGCTTGAGCAGGGGTCTGGACTAAGTGACCTCCATAAGTCCCTGCTAGCCTCGGCCATTCTGTGAAGGGAGGCTGCGGAGCGGTGCTGTGGGCCGTAGGGAGGGGAGTCTGTGGGAAGGAAGGCTGTGGGGTAACGCTGTGGGGTCATGGGGAGGGCAGCTGTGGGGTGGGAAGCTGTAGCGCAGTGTTGGGAGCTGGGGACTGTTTTGCAGGGGGGGAGTCATGGAGATGTGGGCTGTGGGGCAGTGCAGGAGGATATGGGGAGGTGGGCTTTGGGCACTGCTGTGTTGTGTGGGGCAGTGGGTGCAAGGTGTGTGCATGAGGGAGACCAGGTTGTGGGGCGGTGTTGTGGTGGTCTGTGGGGCAATTCTGTAGGGAGAGAACAGGGTGAAATGGTCTCTGGCAGGGAGGTGAGGGCATGGGGGAGATCAGCCTGTGACACAGTGCAGGGGCCGTGGAGGAGATCGGGCTGTGGGGAGGTGGGCTGTGGGGTACTCTATCTGAGGGGAGATAAAGGGGACCTGGGCTGTGGAGCAGTGCAGGGAGCTGAGAGGACAAGGAAGGAAGCCATGGGACAGTGCTGGCACACAGGGGCTCTGCTGCGAGGGAGAGATGGGCTGTGGGTCTGGGGTGTGGGCAAGAGTGAGGAGTTGGGACTCTGGGGCTGTGGTCTTGGAAGAAATGGAGCTCTGAAGCAGTGGGTCTGGGGTGTGGGGAGATGGAGCAGCTGTCCCACTTGCTCTGACTGCAGTGTAGCAGGGTGTGCATGTGTACAGGAGGGGAAGGTTGGACTGTGGGCCCTGCTGCTGGGGCTGTAGTGTTTTGGATCGGGGTGGGGGCGATATTGGCAGGGGAGAAGGGGCAGCCAGCCCTCTTGCTGGGTAGGGTGTATGCATGGGATGACGTGATGCTGCTGCTGTGTTGTCCTGGCTCACCTCTGGATCAGGGTCTGTGCCCTGGTGGGAATGCTGAGGAGGCTGTGGGGGCCCACTGCAGGTGGGGATGTGTGTGTAGGGTCCAGGATGTGGGCGCAAGTGGAAGTGCTGAAGCTGTAGGATGCAAGGTTTGGGCTGGGTGTACGGGATGGGGAGGTGTTAAACCCCATGGCTGGGTCTGTAGTGCCTGTGTCTAGGGTGTGTGTAAGTAGTGAAGAGATGGAGCTGCAGTGCTTGGGGTCCGAAAGGTGTGCCTGGGGAGAGTGGAGTCACCTGCATGGGGAGAGAGAGATGTGGTTGGAAATGCTATTGCTGAGGCTGCAGTGCTCTGGGTTGGGTATGTACGTGTAAGGGCAGCAGTTTGTGGTCTGGAGGTGCACGTGTGCAGGGAGAGGTGTGGGGCTTTAGTCCTGGCAGGGGATGCACTTGTGCTATGTTGTGCGGAGTTAGGGGTGTATGTGTATAGGGATGACGTGGGGCTGTGATGCCTGGTGTCAGGGATGCACATGTACAAGGGCAGCACGGGGCCATATACGTGAGGCTGGGGATATGTGCGTACAGGGTGAAGTGATGGTACTGTGGGGCTGGGAACGTGTGTCTGAGGGATGTGGGGCTGCAGTGTGTGAAGGCAGGGATGCACTAGAGCGTTTTTTGGGGGCAGCGGAGTGGTAGTGCACAGGACGTGGGAGGGTGACGGGGCTGCATGTGGGAGGTGTGGAGTATGTGTATGGAGAATGGAGGGATGGGGTTGGGGATAATTTTAGTGCATGTGACATGAGGTGTGAGTGTTTTCATGTGGATGCATAGTTTGTCTGGATATCTTGGGGACTGGAGTTAGCCAATGCTGCCATTGACGTGGCATGTGCAGAAGGAGCTGGGAGTAATGGTGGGGGACAGGATGCCCACGGCCTCACTGGATTTGGGGTGCGGCTGTGCTGGAGTGGGAGCATGGAAGGGGTGAGTTTACACCAGGCGGGAGAAGGGAAAGAAGAGAGATCTGGGAGTCAGTGCAAGGACGGCTGGCTGGGTCACACAGGAATATGGAGTGTGTGTGTGTGGACAGGATGGGGAAGGAACAAGTATCACTGATGACTCTGGGAGCGCGACAGAGGGTGATGTTGTGTGTCCCTCAGGATTGTCTGTGTCCCTGCAGTGAGGGTACTGAATGGGGCAGATGACCTGCTGGTACCTGCAGAATATGGGGGTGTGGGAGGGTGGGATGACCAGTTGCTTGCTGGGTCAGTAACGCTGACTGGGGTAGGATGGTGTGGGAATATCAAGAAGGGGGTGCCAGTGTCCTGTTGGGTCAAGGAGGGCGTGGGGAGGTGGTGGTATGTGGGGAGAGGGAGGCTGTTGGGGTCAGCGCTGGGTCTGAACACAGGGAGTATTGCAGGGGATGTGGAGCAAGGCTCAGGCAGTTGGTGTGGTTGGAGGGTCATGAGTCTGTGTGTGCGGAGGCCTTTGCTGCCCTGTGTGTGGGGCAGGGAGGGTGTAACGTGGCGGGGGAGGACAGTAGTAATGTTTGTGCAGAGGTGCGGCTGCCAGTGCTGCTGCTGGATCTGTAAGTATTGAGGGTGATTCACATAGTGGAAAGGCTGGGGGGGAGCAAGGGTGCCCTGGAGGGGTGGGTATAGGCTGTGAGTGCATGGAGAAACAGGGCTGCTTGTGCCTCCTGTACCGAGAGGGACTTGTTCCCTGTTACCCCTTCTTTTGGTGTGCTGGGGAGCTGTGGGGTTGTGGGCTGCTGCTGCTCTGCCTATCTGTGTATGCTTGTGGAGGGGGAAGTCCTGGAGAGCCCCTGGGGCAGAGGTCAGAGCTGCTGTGGTTGGGTCTGGCAGTGAGGAAGGCGTTTAGAGGAAGCAGGGGTTGGATTTGTGATGGATAATGTGATTGCTTGCCTGAAGTGCTGGTTGAGGAGAGGGTGACTCACTGGTGGTGGATTTGGGGCTACGGGTAGACACCACCAGTTCAGAGAATGTGCTGGGAACTGCGGGAGGTTGTGAGGAAGAGGTAACAGGGATGGCAGCTCTGAACTGTGTAAACGGAGAAGTTCGCCAGCACTTCTGTCCAAGTAGTGGGAGCTGTGCTAATGAGGGTGTCACAGCCACAGATGAGAGGAGTATCAGAGGCATGTTGCTGTCAACTGGTGGTGGATGCAGCTTCAAGGTCAGAGGAACTGTGAAGGCTGGAGGTGTCATCTTCCTCTCCAAGAGTAAATTTGGAGAGTGTGTGGAGCAAAGACCCATGAGCTGGGAAGCATGGCATGATCGGCTTGGTTGGGAGACAAGCAGCCATGGCTTGAAGGTGCCGCTGCTTGTGCTCATGTCCCTTCTTTGTAGCAGAAGTTCTCACTGCTGCAGTGACCCCTGATAAAGCAGAGTGATGAGCTGAAGGTACCTGATACCTGGTCCTGCCTCTGCTTTGTCATTTCAGGAATAATTGACATCGAGTCTGGCACTGCCAGCGTAACTGAGCTTAGGAGGAACTTGTTAATACTGCTGCAAACTCTTTGAGTTCTAGGTTGAATAGGTTTCCTCGTACAAGCTTTCAGCAAATTTGAGAGCTAGTTGGATGTGAAGCTGTGTATGGTTAGTCTGGAAACGGGACTGTGCAATATTAAACCAGCAGCACCAGTGCAGCTGCTGCACCTGTGAAGTCTGTATCTCAATCCAAACAGAAATGATCTGTAAAGGGATTAAAGGGGACAACATAGAGAGTTTGGGAGAACTGGGTTATGGGGTGAGAAGGGAGCTAACCTAGGCTGGGTCATAGCTGTCCTTCGATATGATTAGTACAAATTTTGCAGAGATGCTTTTGTAACCAGATCACTGCTTGTGCAAGAGATGAGTTGTTGAGCAGCGTTGCCCCCTGAGCTCAGCTGACTCTGCTACAGGTACCGTAGTGTTTGTAAGACTGTGAGGAAAAGACCCAGAGATGGTGAAAATTCAACTTTTTCCTTTCAGTGCTTGAGAAGTTGGAAGTGCATAGAAATAAGGTATCCCTTTCTTGCTTTGGGTGTGCTTCCTGAAGGTGGGGAAAGGAATTTTTTTCCCCCCCTCTTCAAATGGTGACGGAAATATCGCAGTCTTATTTTGTTTGTTTTCTCTTCTGAAGGAGAAGGGGAATATGCTGTTTTCATGCCAGTGATATGGTATTTCTTGTATTACCTCTCTCAAAACGATCCCTGTATTTATTTCTTTAAAAGGTTTGTAAAAAGACATCTTAATGCTTAGCTGATGTCTCGCTGCTTTTTCAGAATTGTTTCCTTTTGCTTTTAAAATAAGTTACTGTGCAAACCCAGCTCTGGATGAATGAGCTGAATTTTGCCATGCTTTTGCATAAGTAGAATTAATTAAATTCCAATTGTAGCATCTTTATTGTCAGTGTGTTATCTCAGAGTCAAACCAGTGGGGTTTGAGTTAGCAGGGTTGTCAGCTGGAGGGACATAATCTTTGTATTCGAAACTGAATGGATTTACTCTGACGTAATTGAGACAGTGTGGTATTGCTCTGAAAAGCATGTCATTGCTGTTCACGTATTTTCTCAGTTGCAAAGGAAAATGATGGCTTTCCCAGCTACGTTAGATCTTTGTTCCAGCTGTTACATCCCATTAGGAGAGCGACATTCAAGATATTCGTTACTTTTCTGCTGTTGTTTCTTTGCATTTGCAGTAGCTGTATTTGATGGGAGCTTCTGTAGCTGCAAAGAGAAGGCAAAAGGATTTGCAAAGCGGGCTTGAGATGTGTTTGATGCCGTGAAATGCTTCTGAACACTGTGTTGGGGGTGGAGGAGAGAGTGAACTTACAGGGGAGAAAATAAGGGGTTTCCTGTTAAAGTACACCACATTACGCTGTTCAAATTTGTGGAAAGCTTGTAAGAGGAAGCCTATTCAATGTGCTGTACACTTCACACATGTTGTTATCCTAAAATTTAGATAAAGTATTTGAAAAACAGTGTTGGAGTATGTAATTAAGGTGTTGAACTACAAAACAAACTGACATTGTGTGGTTTCTGAGAGTGGAGTTCTACATTTTTGTTGTTGTTGCTGTTTGTTTTAAGCAGAGGGGAAAAGTTTGCTGCTATGTGTCGCTTCGTTTTGCACTGACGGTTCACGTGGTTTGATAGAGGTGGCAGCACAGCTGGTGCTTTGGTGCTTTGGGTTAACTGCTCTGGATTTTCTTGCATACGTTGTGGTGGTGGTTTTTTTTTTATATTGGGGAACTGTCCAGTGAAGACAGACTGGTATCTGCTTCATTTGCTATGAATTTAGCTAATGCATCTTGGTAGTGGGAGGGTTGGTTATAGACATGCAGAATACCTTGTGTTTTACCTCTTAACTTAGCACATGCAGTAGGAGACTTCAGTTTCCAGTATATTCACATGGGTGGTTGCAATTCATGAGAGGGATGAGGAGGGGATTTACAGTTTATGCCCCCAAAAGCCTGATTTTTCTACTACATTGCTTTAAAAAAGAACCAGGTAGAAGCTGCTTAACTTTAATCATCACTGAGGGCACCTGGGCTTATTTCAGCAGGGCAAATTTAGATTATCTGCTGCTAAAACTAGAAGTGTAATAAACTAGATAATTAACTTGGAGGTATGTTGGATCTAGAAGTGGGTGTTTCAGTGCTCTTTCCTTGAAATTTCAGTGTTGAGCATATGCTTGGATAGGCTGTGATTATTTTTTTATTCTTATTCTTTCTGCTGAAATTTGCGTACAGTGAGGAAATAAAGTTCAAAAGTTGCTCCTTAGTTTCATGTTGTGTGACTACTTCTGTGAAGATTATTTTTATGTAAATATAGAATATTTCAAGCTGGAAGGGACCCATAAGGGTCAAGTCCAACTCCCTGCTCCTTGCAGGACTACCTAAAGCTAATTATATAGATACATAAAAATATTATGAAATATAAATAATAGTAAATATATTAAAATTTATATTAATAATGAAACTGCATTTATATTAAAAGGGCAGATTCTGATCTGGTGAGCACAACATTGTAACGGGAAGGAAAAATGACAGATCTTGCAAAATGTTTTGCCAAGATAGAGCTGGCTCAAAACCTGTTCCAATGTCACTGCGAAATCTCCTGTAAAGGAAAACTTAACTTTGTTATAGCACATCTCTTCTTTGGAGAATGCAAACAACAGACCAATATTTTCACTGGGAATTATTACAGTGGAGAGAAATGACCTGGCATCAACCAAATATTTTTTTTCTAATTAAATGTCAAATTTACCTCATATGTTTTTTCATTTTTGTTCTTTTTTTTTAGTTCCTTCACTCTTGTCAATGTATAATAATAAAGTCTAACAAAGTGTTAAATTTTGATGATCAGTTTAAATGAGCTGATTCCCTATACTGATGCTGAATGACTGTCGTAACAAGTATCTATCCAGGGCCCATAACGTTTGTTGTAAGAAGTGTACCTCTTTATGTCCTGATAAGCTTAAACGTTGATGTTTTTAAGCTAATTAACTTCTCACTGGCTACCAATAAAGAAGGACAACTTGGGTTTTTGCTTGACGTTTATGAGGTTACCAGGAAAAGGAGCAGACTCTGAGCAGCAATAGCAAGAGGATGCTTTTGCCTGCCTGGTGACTACATTAATAGGACACTTTTTCCCCAGTTAAGTGCACTGAAGTAAGGCATATATACTTTTTAATATTAAATAATCTGCTGTGTACGCTTCTGACTTTTCTTGTGGATGCTGGATGGAAGCGATGTGTTGTCTGCTTGAAAGAGTTATCCTGGAGTAACTATTTAGCATAGAGACATGGGTATTTAATGTGTGGCAGGGTTGTATGACATGCTGGAGCACAAGGAATCTGTGATAGAGCCTGTAATAAAGCTACTGAGGAGCGATACCTAATAATTTGCTGGTTAAAACAAAATTTAAAAAAAATCTCTTTTAGAGCAGACGTGAGGGTGAATGCTGAGCCATTTATAATAGACTGTACGGATTGCATGGGTAATGACTCATTAATTTTTCTCAATATATTTATTACAGACCTGTAATTGCTCCCTTTAAAAAAACTGTCATGAAACTAAAAGCTCTTCTGTTCTGTACTTATTTGCTTGTTATATTTTTCATTGATGCATACGAATTTTGGGCCAGGAAGGAGGAGGTGATGGGGATGAGTTTGACAAAAGCAAATCAGCTATTCCTGAGACTGAATTTAAGGAAAGTTAGATAGTTTTTCCTTGACCGCCACCCACCCCCTCCCAGTTTCTTTGGATGACATGAGCATTGGTCAGCTTGTTTGCTGGAGGAATTCTCGTGACGTTTGCAAAAATAACTAGGCTTTGGTAGCTTCTGAAAATTCCTTTTCCCCACAAACCAAAAGCCAGCTTTTACTGCTTGAAGGGGAGTTAGTGCACTGCCCTCATTCTGTTTGATTTGTTTTACCTTGTGGACAGCTAAGTTTATCTGCAGGTGATGCTGAGCGGCAGGGTTGGGGGCTGGATAACTTTCCACACAAATATTCAGCTCTGTGTGCATTATGTTTGCCCATAGTTTCGGTGCTGTACTTCTTTTGGGATCCATTTCTGTGTGCAGATTCTTCCTCACTTGGTGTTCGTTCTCATGCATAGGGAAGCTGAGAGTATCGCAAATGCACGGCCATTCCCGCAAGTTTCTGGTGAGCTGTTTGGAAACAGAATGGTCTTAATTTAGTTCTGCTGTTTGCTGCAACTATATCAGTTTTGGAGCACAGTTCCCATTCAGGGAGATATCTTTCTCACAAGCTTTTAAGCTGTGCTATTTTCTTAGTTCACTGTTTGCGGGATAAGGAGGAGAGTTGTAACTTGCTGGGTGAATTATTCCCACCTCCTTCCATCTCTTCCTGATCCTGGACAACAGATAGTATTTGAAGTGTCATCGTATAGGGAACAGCAAGAAGCTGGAAACCAAAAGCTCCAAAGCTGTTTGTGATCTGGCACTGACTTGCTGTGTGACGTTAGATTAATTATTTCCCTGGGAAGCTTCAGCATCTGAATTTTTAAAATGAGGATAGCACAAATCAAACTTTTTTTTTGGCATCGTTTACTTACAGAAAAAAGCCTAAGCCTAAATGAAAGACCAGGAAAGAGTATATTACGTGTTTGTCAGCATTCTTTTTCATGTGTCTGGCTTCTGCTATTTTAGTGAATTTTATTAAACCAGAGAGAGAAGGGAATGCTAAACTGTTCAAACAAAAGTATAAAGGTATAAGCCTTTATTTGGTGAATCACCTGAAATTACATTTAATGCATTTTTGTGCTGTGTATATTTCCAACTGATAAGTGTTTTGATTTAAATACAGACCTGAAACTTTTTTTTGCACACTTTTACCACTGACGACGCTCTTTCTTAAAAACAAGAGGTTAACTGATCTGTCTTTTTGTCCCTGTGACAGTTGCAGATTTAAAAATTTTTTTTAGCTTTTAATCAATCTTATGACTTGGCTTTGTCTCTTTGGAGACAAATGTCAAAGGTATGGGAAAATTGAATCTTCTTCAGGTTTTTTTGGTCACCTTTTGAACCTGCTTTCTAACACACATAATTGGTTTTTGATATGGTTGCTTAAATATTTCCATGCTTCAGTTACACTTAGTAGTTGCTTCTCTGCCCCATGTTCTTAATAAGCACTTGTAGGAAGAAGTCCTTTTTAGCATTTATCACTTGCTAATCATGTTAGTACACTTTTTTAATAGGTTAAAAAGGTCATGTGCAGATCTAGGAAAAGACTTTTTCCTATCGCAGTGATAAACTGGACTAAACTTTCACCCTGAGTACATGACGGTGCTGGTGTCTAGAGGCACACACTGAACAAGGTACTTGAAACACCTTCACGGACCCCCAGTAATGGGGTCACTGGTGTGGTGCATCTTGCAGTCCTGCACCCCAGGTTGTCCAGCTGGGAAACCTATTGCAGCGTTTTCCCTGCCTGCGTGCTTGATTTTTCTTCCAAGGGAAACTGGACACGAGCGTGGTGTGTGTCCGTGCCAGTCGGTATGCTTTCCAGGTCTAGGCAATGCCCACCTGGGAATGACTGCTGTGAGGCTCACCATGAATCCCCCCATCCTGCAAACAGCACAGCCAGTGATTTCAGGAGTGTCTGGGGAATACACATGCTCTACTTCTGGGCTTGTTGAAAAGTTTTTCCCCAAGTTTTTCTTTTTAACTGGCTGTCCAACTTGGACCTGTTAAGCCTTGACACCTTAGAAAATGGTTCAGTAGGTTCAAAGGTATCTTTGTAGAGCAACTAAAAGTGACAACACAAAACTTAGTTGTGTCAATTGTCTAAATTTAATTTTTTAATTTAATTCCATCTGCCTAATAACTATAGGGATCTCGTAACTACTCCGGAGTGGTGATATTCTCCTTTAATTATGTTTATGTAAGTCTCCACGTTTCTCTGTCCCTAGAGTCTGCAGGGGAAACTATTATTGCACTTGTACTAGATATTATACAAACACAAAATCCGAGATGGTTCTTGTTGTATGGAGTTCACGTTCTAAATACAGACGGACAAAAGAGGCGATAACTTGGTCTGATCTCCCTTTTAGCTGTGGAGAGAATTAAAACACAAACGACTTGCCCAGAGTCACACAAGAGGCCAGTGTTACAGAGCTAGGAATCAAAACCATAATCTGAGTATTACCCTTATCTTCACTGCAAGACTAAGAAGAGAAATTCTAGGAACAAAATTCTTATTTTCTAAATGTACCTGCAGGCGTGAGTTGGCTGAGGGTTTGAATTCATCCAGTGATGTGAGAACCAGCCTGCTCGACTGCTTCAGGTTCAAGATAAACCAAGAAGAGATTAGGTTAAAGGACAAACAAAAGAGCATCCCCCCGGTTCTCCGAAGCTGGGACTTCACAATAGCGATTGTGTTCCTTCAATAAGCATGGGCTGGTTTCCCATAATTACTTTTTAAAGTAAATCACAGCTTATCATCATGTAGGGATGTAATATCTTCATAAGCCAACTATACAGAGTTTTAATAATTCAGTATAATTTCATTGAATTTAAAAAAAATCATGTCTGAGGTTTAAGGCATCTTTTTTTTGCGTTATTGTTATTATGAAGAGTTAGGATGAGACTCAAACTGTTGCCTTGGCTACCAAAGCCAGGTGCCCAGTCCTCCCTCCGGAGGCCTTCAGAGGGATTTCCCTCTGTCAGGTCAGGGAAACCGAGTCACTTGGAGGACTTCCACACTGTATATTTTAAATCTTTGAGCCAAATTACATGTGTAGAACAAACTGCATCCTCTCTTGGACTGTTTTCTTGGAGGTCATATTAAATAAAGATCCTGACTGCTTGGCCAGTAAGGTTTCATTCACTATGCTTTTCGTAAGGAAAAGATTTTTGCTGTAGAGTCAAACTTAAATTACCTCCCAGGAAATCAGCCCCTGAAGTTTAGTATAAAATATTCTCTCCTCATCAGACCACTACTTAATATTCCTGTGTTTCATCTGGGAGGTATATCTAACCGGTAGGTAAAGTGACTCATAGTTTATGAAGCCTGTAGATTTCATCTGGGAGAAAGATACTATGTGAAGTATTTTTGTTATCAAGCGAGATACACCAGATACCTTCTTTTTTCACTACCCGTAAACTACAGTCAGCTCAACAAAATGAAATTGTTCCTTTTCTAGGTCGAAAAATAATTTTTGGTCGGTTACATACTGGTAAAGGGGCACTTTCTGCATACTAAGAGCTTGTTTCATTCCTTTGAATTTACATTATGAAATTGAAAACTATTTTAAGTGGTGTTGCACGATGTTAATTGACTGTTGCCAAGTAAAGCTGCCTGTTGCTGCTCCCTCAGTTTTGCTTGATTTGCTTCTTGAGGTGCAGTTCTTTAATGGTATGAATTGAAACAAAGTGATATGGATCGAAACAAAACACTTTTAAATGAGAGTGCATTCTTAGCCTGAAACCTTGTCTAGCCCAATGAACGGTAAACCTGGCAGAACTGTGGGACAGTAATCTCCATTACTGGTGATGAGCTGTGGTGGATTGTAATCTCTAAGCGTAGATATGCAGGTCAATTTTTTAAACTGGATTTTTGCAAAAATGTTCTTGTTTTTTTGTTGCAGATGGCCGCACAGATCCGATTTTGGATGATGTAGGTGATGCCTTCAAGCTTATGGGGGTTAACCTGCATGAGCTAGAAGATTATATACACAATATTGAACCTGTCACTTTTGCACATCAAATCCCTTCGTTTCCTGTCAGCAAGAACAATGTCCTGCAGTTTCCCCAGCCGGGAAGTAAAGATGCAGAAGAAAGGAAGGAGTACATCCCTGATTATATGCCACCTATTGTCTCCTCTCAAGAAGGTGCGAAATTAATCCTTTGCTTTAAGTTTTGGTCCCTGTGTGTTTGCGTATTTGTTTGCATCCTTGAGCAGTTCGAGTTGTGCTGCCCCATAGTAGTTGCTCAGAAAGCACTAGCTGGGTGTTACACAAGCATTGTTTCAAAACAGGTAGCAGTGCTGTGGCAAGTTTGTTTTCGATTCTTTTACTTTCCTCCAAGATTAACTGGTGTCAAAATACACCATGTTAATACACGCTTCTATAATGCATTTAAATTTTAAGTTTTCGGATGACAATAGAAATGAATGCTTTACATTACCTTTTATGTGTTAGCCTCCCTCTTATATGTGCTGCAAGAGCTTACATAATTTGGTAAAGGTAGAAGAAGGAAGACTGGCGAGACTGGCACAGCATTCCCAGCTCCTGACAGCGGTTTCTTCTTCCTTTGAAAAAATTCAACAATAAAACCCAACCCAAACAAATCCTCTTCCAATTAAAATGAAGTCAGATTTAAAATAAGGAAGTAAGAGTCATTTAGAGGCATGGTGTTCGCTTTTAATTCTTTTTGCTAATGTTGATTAGGGTTTCATCATCACTCTGTTCCAACCGCTCTCCTTCCCTTTCTTGTGTAAAAGTCCGTGGAGACAGGGGTCGAGGATCCCTGTAACACTGAAACCAACAAATGCTACGAGCTGCAGTTAGCCTGAGAATTTTAACAGTGGCAGTGGAAAAAGCAAAACTGTTTTTTCTATTTTCCAGCTACATGAGACTTGATTGCTAATAAGATAAACCTTGAAGAAATGTGACCTAGTCTAACTTTCTCTTTGAATAGCGAACATCACACAACAATACTTTCTGGGGAGATAGATGTATGTAAGCTTGTGGACCGGGCACATAATCCCAGACAGAAGAACTTTATTTCCCAGAAGATTGTAACGAACGTGTGCAATCCTCACAAGATACTTATTTAATTTATAATTTCCGTGGGGACAGAATGGATATCACGGTCTATTATGCATATTGGGTTTTTTAAAAACTAAGGTCTCAATGTCTGAACATTGAAATATGTGTAAAAATTCTGCCCAGTGTAAAGATGAATGTAAGTGACATCACCTTACTGGGTGAACGAGATCCAGTGCTGTGCTGGTACAAACGTCCAATGGGGCAGTTTTTCAGTGATTTAGTAAGCTGTAGTAAGTGTAGGTTCAGTCTTCCACACATCACGTTCAGCTAGATAGTCTAACTGGAGCACATAGTAACTGCACCAAAGTGAAACTGTAGTCAGGAACAGGTATCTGGAGTGTAAAGGGCTATCGAATACAATGTTTTTGGTGGGTTCAGAACCAATATGCTATTTCCAGTAACAGTGTGAGGACTTATTCAGGCTGATGAATATTTCTGAAGCTCTGTAGACCTGACTTCTCTGTTTTCTTTAATTGCATAGAATACATAGTTGTGTTATAGCTCAATAGCATTTTAATGTGTCTTGCCTTGATATAACCCAGGAAGTGAAACTGCTGGTTTCAGTGGAATTGCAGAAATATTTTATTGGATTGATAAGAAGGTACTAAAACCTCCCCCATGTGAAGTTTGTTAAAAGGATTGTTTTTAAAATCTAACAATGAACTCTCCTAAACCAGGAAGAGACAAACAGAATGTAAATATCATCTACGTAGACAACATTAAAAACAGAAAAGTATAGAGGAAGAAAATGTTGAGAAGTGAATAGGGATTGTAGCTACCCTGTTCTGGCTACTTTCTTGAAACACGTTAGCCTGATTTTTTTTCAGGAGGTAAACAAACACCATTCTGTCAGAGAAATTCAGCATCTTTGAAGTGTAACAAGTTACCCAGCAGTCTTGCATTTTGGGTTTGTTTTTTTTACTTGGAAAATCATACTTTAAAAATATGCAAGAAAGATCAAATTCAGCAAGGCTCAAAGTGGCTGTAAACTAATATCTGAACATGGTGGGAGCAAGAGATGAGCGTATTACAGACTCAGTCTGGCGATATATGACATAGAAAGAGAGGCTAAAAATTGAAATGGGGACAGTTGTGTGCTTTTTTCTATGTAACTTTTTATACTCTTTCTCTTGCAAGTTAGATCCAGGAGTTAGATTTTAGCAGTCCTTATAAATAATGTATGAATCCCTTTAACACCCGAAGCAAGAAGATATTATTTCCAAAGTTGGATGAGAACCAGGAAAACTTCTAATGCCTAAGGCTAGTGTATCAGAGGACCTATAGACACAACTTCAAAAACTACAATATTGGGTTTTTTAATGGAGATTTCAAGCAAGCATTAAATACAGCTGCTGAATGCAGGTTTGTTATAGCTGATTTAAAATACTTATAGTTGAGGACATTTTAATTTTGAACTAAATGTTTTCTGAAAATGCTATTTGTGATTTTTGTGCCCTATGTTTTTTTCTGGAAGGGGTGAGTTCGATCAAGAAACTCGGTTGTATATGTTTTGTTGTATTTTACTCCAAGTAAAATTTGGAAGGAAAACTTTTTTATTTTTGCAGATTAAAGGAATGCATCGTAGAAATACTGAAGAATTGCAGAAGCTGTTTGAATAGTTCACAGATCTTTACAGAGTAGAAAAAAAATGTGCTGGTGCTAAGATTGTGCAGTTCATAACATTTGAGTTGCTTTGAGTAGGCAATAAAGATAATTAGTCAGTAATGAAGGAAGGCTTCATGCACATTACAATGTATAATGTAAATCTTTCAGTCACTTAAAAGAACTGTCAGGAAGACTCGTTCTGTCCCATTTTATATGGAAGCCTAGAGCTCAGCTCATGTTATGAATATTTATTTACTGAAAGGATTCAGAAATTACTAGTGCTAATATATTTTAGCAATAATGTAGCCGTGAACGGTCTAAGGGTATGAGCAGAACAAGGCCTGTTGGGAGAGGTAATATCCTTTAGTTTTATCAGTTTGATCTAATTAGAGGTATTACCTCTGGTGACAAACTGACTTCACAGGTAATTTTAGCTAGGTGCTTTAGTAAGAAAAAGCTTTTTTTATTGTTCTTTTTTTAAAAAAAGAACAATGTTCAGTATGCACCATGACCAGTAGGTGTTGCTAACCTCCTTCTCAAAAGTCCTCTAGTTCTGTGCATGTAACCAACTTCTTATTTCCACTTACTCTAGAACTGGTGGTGTTGTGTTCAGAGTATACAATCTACCCAGCAGCTTGTGCGATGTCTTAGTTATCACTGCCAAAGACTTGATAAGAGCAAAAAATCCTGTCCAGCCTGAGAGGAGCCCTTTCCTTCATATATACTCAATAGTAAGAAATGCTGAAACAGCTCTCTGAATGATTTCTGAAGTTGTGGGGGAAAGGGAGGAAGGCAAATAGGTTTTCAAGATCTGTAATTTGTGTCAGTTGGAAGTTCAGTTCAGTGGTACAAGTTTTGTTCCAAGAAAGCAGAAAATGTTTTCTCACCTTAAATATGCTGTGCCTCATTTCAGTAATGTGCACTAACTAAATGATCTGGTGCAGATTCCAAATGCTTGCACTGCAAGGATCTGCATAAAAAATTAAATATTTTATAAAACAATCTGACTCAGTATTGCCATGGCAAATGTTGGGTTTTTAGCAGTATTGTTACAAAGGACACTGAAGGGATAATTTTATGCCAATGTATCATGATGTTCACTGTCTTCCTATTTTTAATTAGTCTCCTTTTTGTTTTTTTGAGTTATTTTAGCACTGTTGTCACTAAAATGTCATGGTAAACTTGTAAGACAGATTAAAAAAGGAGAAAAAAATAAATTAGTTGCAAAACATGATGGTCATGCTTTATTTCTTGTGCTTTAATGTAAAAGAACATACATTTTGCAATAATACATCAACTTCATAGAATTTGTTGATTGCATTTGAAGCAAAACAGTACTGTGCTGAAACTAGGCCAGCTGAGAAAGCCCAGATACTTTTCCACAGCTAATAATAATCACTGTTACATTTTGTGATGATGTTGAGAGCCCTGGGTCCTGATGCTTTAAGAACATGTATCATTCTCCATAATTAAAACAAAGAAAAGTGAAGTGTGAATCCTACGTGTGCCATGGTAACCTTATTTTTAAGCTTCCTGGAATGAATTTCTACCTGTGCTTGCTGCCTCTTGTTATTACCTCATTTTAAATAACAATTTTTAAAAAAAACTCACCACTTTATGTCAGCTGCTTCCTTTTTCTGACTTTTTGAAGTCACAGGTAGTCCATCCATGTTTCTCTCACTGGAAGACTGAAGAAAACATGTTGCTTTTGTGCATGCAATACTGTTCACAGTCTATTATATTTGCATTAGACCCTCATTCCTCTCTTACACTGTAATTGTGCTGGAGTACATCTGAAGGATATGAGGGAGAAGACATGAGAGTCTCTTTCCAGTAGTTGAGATTTTTTTTTGTGGGGAGAGGGGTAGCTTTTAGGGAGTTAAACTTCCTTCTCAATTCTTGCTTCATGTTTTTTGTCTTCTGCTTCATACCACTTCACTCCCACTTCATAGAGGTTCAGCTCCTTTCCCTTGAAGATGATCTGGAAACAAATGTCATTTTTACTAGGCATTAAGTTTTGTGGTCTTTCATTCCTGATAACGTGTGTTTAAGCACTGGCATTGTATCTCTGATCGTTAAGTCAGGACCAGTTCTTGGCATGGTGTACGAATTCAGATTTATTTGTAGCCTTTTCTGTCAGAGCATTTTATTTCCCTGGCAGATCAAAGCATAAAATTGTTGATCTTCTTACAGTCCTGCCTTTTCCCCTCTTTGCTGTTGATGTGATGTTAGGACCTGTTACCACCAAAACCTGATACTTGCAGCCACCTGGAAGCGTGGAAACCCAGCTGTCAGATTATACATCATCTCAGATCATCTCTGGTTGTTTCATACAGTGTTAGTTGCTAAAAATCACATTTGAATTGATGAGAATGGGGGGTGGGATGTGAAGCAAGGTGCTAATCAAAATAACATGATTTTTGCATCCGATATCTGGGGTCTACCAGTGCTAGAATTGTAACTGTATAAAGCATTAAGCATTATGATGGTATAAAGCATTAGTGTCTAGCTCCAGTGGCTAGATATATCGGATTTTAAAATTGTCACTGGCCCCTCCGTCTAGCAGTGCTTTATTTGGCTATGGTCCAGAACTGAGTGTAGCAAGCCTTGGATCTCAGACCAGCGTCATTTCGATCTCTGGTTTCCTCAAGGGTTAAACAAAGCCAATACCTCTTTCTAAATTAGCACGTGATGGACTTTAAAAAGGATACTGGGATATCAACTTTGCCATTTTGATAACACAGATCTTGCTGTTGTTGGTTTTAAGCCTTTCTGCCTTTCTCCGGATCTAGTTTAACCCCGCAGACTAACTCTTCTTCGTTCTAACAGCTGCACCGATGATTTAAAAGCAGCAGTAATCTTTTCAACAGAGCTTTTCCACTATACTTGGTTAGGAAACCACCACCCATCAACAAATAGGTACTATGTAGTCAACCAGTCTGAAGAGTTAAACCACTGCCAGACTGTGACCGCTTTGCTTCTGGCTGCTAACCGTGCCTGGTTGCTGAGTATTTGCAAGCATCCTTTAGCCGTCCGTGCACTATGCTGAGTGTTAGACGTTGATTGCTTTTGTGCGAATGAATCTTCACGTATGTATCAGCCTAGGAAGGAAGAAGCAACAGGAGAAACAGACAAAATGAGAAAGGCAGCCAAGCTTGAGATGCAGACAGAAGAAAGGCATTGGGAAAGAGCCAATAGGAGAGGCAGGTTTCAAAGAAAAAGGAAAATATGAGACAGGAACAAAAACGTGTATAGAAAATCTGCCTGGTTTAAATGTTGCCATTAGACAGAAAAATAACTCTTTTATAGAAGGCATGCTGATAAAGCTGTAATTGGGAAGACAACTGTATCTTTACCTTTTCTTAAGAAGTTGTATCATCATTGAAAGCATAATTTCCAGTGAAATACTGCAAGAAAGCATTTAATGAGGAAGATTTTTTTTTTTTTTAATTTTAAAATGTGAAGCTAAATAGACCTTCAGTGAAGAGCTTCATTTAATTTGCAGCACTTGGGGGGGGGGGGAGGAATCAACGTAATAAGTGCCATAGTAAAATTTTATCGGTGGCAGAAACTAAATCACATAGCTGGGATCTGTAGACTGTGCAGACGGAGGCATACGCTATTTTATATTCTATAGGAGGCTCGTATGTAACTTTTCCTAATCATTCGTGTCTTTGGAAAAAACCCTCTTGCTATTTTTGCAAGAAGGATAGTGGCTGCTGAAAGTGGGGAATCGAAGAAATGGATTAAAAGAGTTTGCATTGGTTTTTGGGGAGAGGGGAAATCTTCATCTTGGCTTGTGATGGGGTTTTGTGTTTTGGTTTGTTGGGGTCTTTTAAGGGTTGTATCCTTCAAAACAAATAAACCAGCTGGAACCTGGCTGTCAGAAAATCAGAAAATATATTTTATAAAGATGCTGACTCCAGTTTTTTTAAAAGTAATAACGAGGAGTTAGTAACACTAACTATAAAAATTCAGCATTGTGAAAATGTGTTTCTTTAGCTGCTTTAGCTATCTAGTTTTATTCGCTGCATATAGCAAATGAAATGAAGTTAAAGTGACTTTTCTTCAAGGGTATATCATCCTTTTAAAGCCTTCCCACAAAGTTGTTTTTTCTGTTTTTCAGACCTGTTTAGATAACTTACAAGTTGTTAGTGATTCTTAAGGATTCAAAATAAAAACTGCACAATGCAGAAGTTGACTCATAAAAGCCAGTCTTTTGCAGTAAATTATTTACATTGAAATGAAAGTCATGGATTCTTTCACTGCACTGTGATGTGCAAATTGCAATTTTGGCTATAATAAAACTGGAGGAGAAAACGGGACTTTATGATATAAGGATTCTATTGTCTTGTGTATTTAGAACAGAAATGCTGTCATGATTTTAATTTCCTACTGATCCTTTTTCAGCAAAACTTTTGTCACTTGTCTTGACTCGTCATGTCAGATCATTTTTTTCCCTTTTCTGACAATGTATGACTTTGTTTAGCGCTTGCGTTGCTTCCTGCGCTGTCTACTGCTACTATACTTGAGGATTTTATTTCATCTGGATTATCAGACACCTTTGTGCCTTTGAAAGCATAAGTTTCAAATTAGGTTATCGTCTGATAGCTGTGTGTTACTGTTCTCAAGCGTTTCAGACTTTCCCTTACTGCACTGAGTATTTTTGGTGACTCTAGGGGAGGGGGTGGGAAATGGAAAGTCTAGCCACCACTTAAAGCAGGATAAAAGAGAAGTGCAACTGGCCTATTTTAAGGGCTGACCTTGTAACTTTATTATTTCTTAGTGCTTTTGCTTCATGCAGGGAGCCTTTGCTGGTTTTCTTCTCATCAAGTGCTTTTATTTTTTTCCCTGTGACTTTTCCCACCAAGGATGCTTTAACTTGATGAAAATGTTAGTGGTTACTACCAATTCCTGGCCTGTAAGAAGCAAATAAAAACCATTTTAGCTACTGGGAGGAAGACCACAAAATAGATTGTTACCCCCCTGCACAGGAATTTGTGCCCAGCTTTCTGAGAAACGGCTCACAACCCGAGCAAGCCTTAATTGTGTCCTACGTTTGCGAGAATCGTTCGGGAAGGACATGGAAGTAGAACATGTTGGTTGAGACCTCATATGTATATCTGATTTTGAGGCCTGTGGCCTTATGTTTCTCCAACAAGGCCAGTATCCTCCTACTGCTGATTAACAGCTGTGGCATTTACATGGACACGGGGAAGGGTCCGTGCCTGGAGTTCAGGAGCTGGCACTCTGGGTAGTTGTTCTGAGTAATGCTACTGCCTGGAGAAGAGTTACTAGCAGAGTAACTTTTTTTGGTTAAACACTTTTGAAGTGTCTGAAACATTTCTTTCCTCCCGTGAAAAATATCCATGCTTGGAGCTATTCAGGAATAGACATTGCACGGCATTTACACGCATGTTTTCAAGTGTGGCTGAGCCTAACCTTGATCTTAGCATCAGAACAAGCCATTGTCTAGACAAAGATCACTAGTGGATTACGGGACCCGTATCTCTCTTGCATTAATCAGGTGAATGACTCATTACAAGCTTCTGCAGACAAGTATGTGGTAGAGTCCAGGTTAAGACCAAGGAACTCTGCCTTCTAATTTTTAAAATTATGACTAAGAAAGCTCATTTGAATTATTTGTCTTTTGCCACACACAGATAAGCACTATAACTTTACTGTACAGCTCTTAACTTCAGTGTCTTCTTCCAGTCTTCACCTTTGAGTACCTGTTCCTGTTTTCTCCAACTCTCAACTAAAGGGAATATTAGTGAGTGGGTAAGTCATTAGGAAGGGATAACTCATTTTTGTTTGTAGGCAGTTTCACTTCATTCTGCAAGAGCTTGAGAAATGTAAAGTCCGATGGATAACAGGGAGAGTTCAAGTTAGAAGGCACTTGGAGACATGGCCCTGGTTCATGTAGCAAGGTGCTTGGATAACTAAAGTTCATCTGTAACTGAGTTTTTTTGGAATCTTTCATTTTTGTAGTTGCACCCATTAGTGGCTTTCTGATGACTTGACAAGATGGTATTTTTATGTATTTCTTTAGTTTGGATTTCGTTTCTTTGAACAGCTGTGTATTGCGTGACTGGGTAAAATGTAATTCTGTTTGCATGTTGTGTATAAATGTATATTGTTTGGATCGGTTAAGCAAAAGCTACCATAGCATACCTGTGTTTTTGAGAAGCAATGTCAAACTTGAGCAGGGCTGGATCTGGCTTGTATTTAGCCCAAGGCTGGAAAACATAGGGTCTTCAGGTGGTAACACAGTAAGTCACAAATTTCTCTGACTTGATTTGAGATTAATGTTTCAATCATGGTTGTAAGTGATGACGCCGTGCTGCCAGAGGTGGTATTTCATATGGAGAGATAAATTGAAGTTCAACTCTGCGTGTGTGTGCTTAAAACAGTCCGATAACAACTTAAATGGCCTTTATTCTGGCCACTTTACAATCTGCAGCATTCTGCTTAATTTATTTTCTCTGGTGAACTTGTTTGCCCTCTGTGTTCACACTGTTGATGTCTGCTGCTTTCCCATTCCAAAGAGTTGTGTTAAAGGAAGACTCTGCGTTTCATGTGTATTCTTACAGTTGGGATGAAGCATACTTTTCTTCAAACGTTATGAGCTCTTTTCCCTGAGGGGAGGAGGATGGTACTGATTCTGTGCGTCTGAGAGGTACGGCTTAACAGATTGGCCAAATAATCCATCCTGAATTGGAGAGTGAATAATTTTAATACCCCTTATCTTGCAGAGATTTTTGTGGATATTCATCTCAGCAAATGAACTTTGCATTTCTAAATGTTTAGAGCAGCATGTTCGTTCAGGTACAGCATACTTGAATCTTAATATTCTCCAAGTTTCTCCACGTTTCTCCAGGTTTCTGTGCATGTGGGACTTTTGTTCCAGGCGTATTTAAACAAATGTTTTGCGCTTGTGTGCGGACAACGCTAATTACGTCTGACAGTCACAATTGGGAATAGCATGGAGGAAATAATACTTCTTGACCAATTGCTAAACCACAGGAAGTCCGGTGCCATAGGAAGGGAGAGAAACTCACTTTTCATTTCCTTTCGAGTCCAGTGTGTTCAGTTTAACTTTAAAGGGAGCCGAGATGCAGCTCTGAGGATTTGGTCTTCAATCGTGTGCTACCTACGTGTGGAGCCCGTCTCAGCAGGCAGTTAGTCACCAGGCAGAAAAGCTCTCATAGCTCAGCTGCTGGGTATCCTATTGCAAATTAAATACGAAACAAGGATGCGTTTGGTTTTGCATGAGAAACTTTAACACATCTGTTAAAGAGGCTTTCTTTCTGTTCTGAATATTTCAAATCACAATGTTGCTGAAGGTGATAGCTCTTCTGTAATCTCTGAGATAACTAGTTTCTTTTGCTATTTTAAAGAGAATTGGTGGATTTTTACCATTCTTACGTGCAACAGTTTTAATTTTCTGTAATACAGGCTTTACATGTTCAGATCAGCAAGGTTTATTGTAATTCAGTTACCTTTTGGGGGGGGGTGTATAAAATATTCTACAAAACAAATATTTGCAATGTGATCAAAACATGCACATATATTCATTTATTATTTTTTTTAAGATTAAAGCTACAGTTAAAATCACCTATCCTTGTCCAGGGAACTTGAGTTGGGATGGGTTTTTTTTTAAGAAGCTTTAGAATTACAAGTGAAAATCTTCTGATTTTTGGTGAGATTTAGTCATCTGTTTATCCTCCTTTAGCATCATACATTAACTTTTTTTTTTTCAGAGACCTTAACAACATGATATAAAATCACATTGGTTGTGATGAGCTGAAAAATCAAGGTGGAATTTTATTGTTACAGTATTGCTATATAGTTCAGTTGCACAACTGCAGCATATGAAGGGTTTGTCACCAATTGCATATACTGACACAATTCAGTATTTTTTTTAGGACTCTTGGGGAAAGTAAACTTTATGTGAATTAAAAAGTGGTAAGTATCTTATGTTGCAGGTAACAACCTTCTCTTAGATGGGCTGATTTTCACGGAGTACAGCTTATGTATATTATCTCTTTAGAACTTAAGGTGATTCAGGCTGAAACCCTGCATTTCTTCAAAACCCTAGTTTTATAAATGGCCCATCTATTTAAGGAGATTTTCCTTCACACAGACATTCCTTCTCACGTGAGCTCACTAGCTGAGTATTTTTGGTTCGTCTCTGCTGTGCAGAGGCAGCGAGCTGGGTGAGGCAAACTCCCAACACATCTTCTAGACCCCCTGGTGTAATTTCATACAGATGGGATGCCAGTGTAAAGCTGCGGTCTTAAAAACTAGCCCTGCTAGACAAAATGCTTCCACTGGTATAGGAAGTGAAGAATATTAGAAGAAATTTGAGCTTAAATTTTGCAGTATCAGTGGTCCGTATGTCCTGTGTGCGGGACGTCTGTCCTGTGCCCTGCCGTAGCGGGCTATGATTTTCCTAGGTCATGGGCTAAGCCAAGTAGGGTTGCTGCAGTACTCGTAACAGGAGACATCCAAGGCAATCCAATGAAGCAGGAAATAGTGTTGATTAGTAGATCGCATTTTATAAGAAGCTTGGTCTGCTGTTGAGACTGGCATATTTCAAATGAGATGAAAAATTAAGTCCTTGCCACTTGTGGTGATTAAAGCCTCGGTGGCTCACTTTTCAAGAGCAGCATGCTAACCCTGCTGGCGTGGTTCCAGTTGGGTTATAGAGTTCTGCCAACCTAAATGCCCCGAGCAGTTTCAAATTCGTGGAGGAGAAACCGCTCAGCGCTGTTCTGTGCCGCTGAATAGCCGCCACATCCTCCCACCAAGATGACTGCATTTTAGCATAATTGAAGTGGTGCTGAGTTGAGGCCAGGTCCTGTCGACTGAATGCATGCACAAGCATTTTTTTTCTTTTTAAGGATAAATCCAGCAGTGTGTGTGCGTTTTCTAGGTTAGTGTTAGCCCTGTATGTATGCGTGATGATGGATAAATGCGAGGTCATTACACTCCTTCAGGACAGGGAGTAGAGCCCATCCTGGTATCAAATCTGTGTTTGCAAAGGAGAGAACCATATGTGATCTGCAGGTGCTGCTAACATACTGAAGAAACTCAGGCAAATAAACAGAAATGTTGATTCCTTTTATCTAAATAGTTTTCTTCCTTTCAGTTGCAGGCTGCTTTTGTGCGTAATATAGATAATAATTTCCATGCGGTATTTTTAGCAGTCAATGTATAGAAAAGGTGTGTGGACTTTTAGAGTAATTAGATGCAAATAGCCAAGTGGAAGTACAACTGGTTATAATGCGCTGTGAAAGGCGTGTGACGTGGGAAGGTGATGCTGGCAGTGGTGTGTGTGCCACCAGAAGGATGCATGTTGGGGTTAAATAACTTACAGTAGGTTTTTTGTAAAATGGAATAATTCTTATCAGCCCCTGGTAAAACGGCTAACACTTGTGCTGCGTTCAGACTCCGGTGTTACACATGTGCTTATTCTATGCCGTAGCTATTGGCCTTATCTAAATGGAAAACCCTTTCCAGCTTGAGAACAACTTAGCAACTTTTTAATATCAAAAAGAGCACATTATACACAACATATGTACAAGACTCAAAGGAACATGTATGCTGCCTAAAGTTTTTGGAGCTAGTGTGTGTGTACGCTAATCTCCTGACAGTTCATTGCTCCAAGCTTTTATCGAGAGTAAAGGGAGTCAGAGCCGAAGACTTCTGTGCACTGCCACTCCATCTGAAAGAACCAGCTCCTTTTTCCTTAGTTCAAGGCAATACGCCCAGAAGTATGTGTACATCGTTCCTATCAATGCAGTCACAGGACTCTGACTTTCTTTTTAAGTGAAAATAAATGAAAATGTTTTCATTCCGTATTGTTAAACAGCAGAGGAGGTTTCTGCTACAGTCTAATTGTCTTAGATCTGTTTCTCAATGCAGCGCATCTGTGCATTAAGCTGTTATTACCTTTTAATATTGTTTAGAAGAGATTAAAAATATTGGTAGTAGTATCTCAAGGGAAAGACTCCAGATGCTGGTTTTACGAGGAAAAGCTTAGACGTGGTTTAAAAACCTGCTTTCTTCTGATTGTCACGAGTTGACTGCAGTTCAGACTACTCAGAGTTACTGCAGCCTCTAAACATCCAGGTTTGCCGTTTCTTTGCCTTAATTGGTGTAAGTTTTGCTTTCCCTGATAATCTTTTATGAAAGGGCAGTGAGATGAGGGAACAAGCGAGCTTCAGAGTGAGAGATCCCGTCAAGAAGTCGTGTCCACTTAGTATCGCATTAACAGGGAGAGAACACGCGAGCTATCGGATAACACGCTAAACACTATTCTCCAGAATTAGGTAACTTCGTTTCCTTTCCTGCATTTACGGTCCCAGCATTTTGCAAAGGTCGGGGTTGCTTTTTGAGCAGCCGAAGCTGCATAAGTGCCATTCTTTTTCTGAACAGTAGTTCATTTCTTTCTTTAGCATTAAGACAGCAGCTGTAACCTTTCATTTTAATAAGCCAAAGCTTTGTTAAACCAGGAACCTCTCCTGGTCATAGGTAGCATGGTACATGAACATATTTAAGGCAATTCAATTTCTTTAAGAAACGGTATGCAAAGAAAAGTCTTGCTTCCTCATGCAAAGAGCCGGTTTCCTAATTACAGCAGAGCTGACAAAGAATGACATTTGGCAAAAATCCAGAGCAATACTCAGCCTCGTTGCCTCTTGTTGCAGAGTGAGGCACCTTAACTGTTCTGTCATCACACCTTCTGATTTAATGTAAGGAAAGTTAGAAATATTAAGTGGAAATTTTAAAGATTTTTTTTTTTTCCCCCACTTCTATTTGAGCACATATTAATACTGTACTCATCAAGAATTTACATTTCTTTAATGTTAGCTGTCTATATTGAGTTATATCACTCCTACCTTCACTCTGCTGATGCAGTGTCAAGGGTGAAAGTTTTATTCTGCAAAACCCAAGTACTTTCTCTCTAGCTTTTATTTTGCTTTTTATGTGCATGTCTCATTTACAGCATTCATAGCAAAATATGTGTTCTTAAAATAACAGCAGCATAATCTGGTTACATATGGCAAAGGAAATAATACGAAAGATCAAGGCTTTCTCTAATCGAGTCCATATAACATCTTATATTGCTACGTATTATGTGACTATAAAATGAGTTACACAAGTGGAATATTTTAAGTGTTGTGTTAAAATTTGCAGGTTTTGAAAATTTAGCATCATTAAAAGACTAGTATTAATATTTGCTGCATTTTAATTAAAATTAATTGAATGTGTTTATTTCTAAGTTTACTTGAAATTGCTTACTAGCTCTTTCTACCACTGCCTCTTTTCTTGCTCCAAAAGACAGCAGCATATATCCAGAGAGGGTGATTGTTTGTACACTACATGCTGGCTTTCAGCATGGAAGCTTCAGGAGGGAAGCCGCGAGGAGCTAGACGAGCACGTGCAAAGAAAATTTAAATGTTTCAGCCTGATCTGAGCAGTGGAGATCAGATAATTACAGTTGTGGTGTGTCTTCCTGGAGGTTGTATTTGTAGTTACTGTGCAGTAATCACTACTAAAGAACAAGAGCTTAGTGTGTGATACACCTGGCACAATTTGGAGCATGCGGTCCAGCGGTTTGCTCCTAGCAATCTCTGTCCTTGGGAGACCAAAAAAAAGACACACCAAAGTGGTCTGCCTCTAGCAGTTGCTAGAGTTTGGAGGAAAGGGAAAACAACTAATACACTATCCATGCTAGGGAGGAACATGTTCTGCGGTTGAGTTGAACCAGAGCCATCAGGGCACACCAAGCTGTCAGCAACGTCATCGCCATTCCTGTTGCAGTTCTGGGAAAATCACAGGACCACAGCCTGTCTCCAGTTTCATCCCTGTCAATTTGAGGTGCTGAGGACATGGTAATACTGGGGGAAGGGAGGTGATGACGTGGAGGGAGCCAAACCCTTCCCACAGACTTATGGTGGTGGTGTAGTTCTGGTGTATAGCTCAGTAAGGGGAGGTTTTGGTGTGTGATGTAAAAGAGATGTAAGCCAGGACTTGAAGTGTGTGCCTAAGGTCTGTTGAAGTGACAGATAATGGTGATGGTGCTACATAAATTAACTTGGATGTTAGAAACAGCAGAGCCATGTTAAGAGGACACTTTTGTCAGGTCAATTTACACTGTTGAGAAGAACCTAAGGCCAGCTGTGCTTGGCAAACTGAACCTCTGTCTGGGCGGGTGCACTGTAATGGGAGCACTTGGTGGAGAATGCTTTGGATTAGAGCTTGCACAATACCCTTCTACGATGTACACATGTAGGAATATCTGCTTGAAGGACTTCTTCATTCAGACACTGCAGCCACGTCTTTTTGTTCGATATTCCTTGACGGATCCATCTAAGGAAGAGCAGGAATCCCTGCTGAGAAGCAGAATACATCCGTCCAGGTGGAGTGCCGTGCTAGGGGATTACAGTTGCTCTGCTAGCTGAGCAAGGTTTTGGGACGTGGGTACACCACTCTCAAGTTTAGAGGTTCTGAGATGTCCTTTCTCCCTGCAAAACAAGTGGGCTACATGTCTGCACACTGTCGGTCAGTGTTTGGAGTCTGTTAATGAGCAAATTATGCAGAAAACACACGTTCCACTGGTTTTTCTCTTCATCAATCTTCTAGATATCCTGGAAAATTACATATTTTCCTTTTGCCTCTTGAAACTCAATCAGATGAGATCAATTGTTTTCAAATAACACAGCTGTGGTTTTTTCACCATAGTTATCGTATCTCATTTGTTGCTTAATGCAAATTCAGTAGTCATATTGGTTCAGACTTCTACACACTAACTGCATCAGTGTATTTCTAACAGTAATATTTTACAAATCACTGCAGAAATGCGTAGGTTGCACACTATTTTCAGAGGAATTTCCAACTTAAAAGCACAGTAAGCTTTCTTTACGTTAGCTAGAAAATCCTGAGGTGTAAAAGCCCGAAAGGTCTATATCACTCTTCTACCTTCAGATACCACACGTGCAAAAATTTTATAGCATCGTTCCAAGCCTCAAGTTGAGAGAAGTTATGACTTAAGGCTATTGAACATGTAGTTTTTCAGACAGCTGCAAGTTCTGCTATTTTTAAACACTTCTTCACATGCAACAAAAGCTTTAGTTATTCTGTGCAATAATGTATTCAATAAACCTTGATTTAAAACATTTTTTATATTTTAGCTGCATTTGCTAATGAAAAAGGAATGTGGAAGGAAATATTTTGTGAACTCAAATAGCTGAAGTCTTATGGCAACTTACTCAGAGAAATTCAGCTCCTAAGTGGAATCCATGCATAAGATGTTGTATTTCTAATAGATACAGTTGGGTTGGGGTTTTTTTTCCCCTGAGAATTATAAATGTCTGAGGCATGATTTAAAATGGAAATAGCATCGTAGCCTTCACCGTAGTGTCACTATCAATTTGCTATAGTTAAACCATTCGGGGAGATAAAATAGATTCAATAGAACTAGCAGATAGTATCTCGCAGTCTTTTTATTTAAATATGCTTCACTCTTAATGCAAAATAGACCTTGTATGTATGTGCCTGTATACGTTACCAAAAGGGACAAAAAAGCCTGAGTGCTGCTGGTACTCAGTGAGTTTTGTTTTTCTGTGTTAGCTAGTGTTTTCGCAAACCTTGTATACCCTTTTTCCCCATCTTAACTTTTACACATGTATTACTTTGCTAAACCAGAATGTTTAGCAATAATTTTTTTTTCTCAAAGCTCAGTCTTCCCAGCATTCTGGAATTTTCAGTTTTCCTAAGCCCCTTCTAATTTGTGTGCAATTTCCCCAGCTGGAAACTGGAACCTGGTTTTGAGGTACAGTTCTTTACTGTTTCCATGCAGTGTTGTGGGTCTTCTAATAGTAAGACTGACCTAAATGCTATGGTCAAATTTGCTGTGCCTTTTCTCACTGCCAGTGCATTCCTCTTACTAGTAGTTACCACTCCGAAGTATTCCGTGCTTCTCTTTCCAATTAACAAGTTTCTTGAAATGCATTAAATATTTTTTTTCTGCATGCCGAGATCAGCTTACATTGTTCTAAGCATAATAGTTTATTTATGCATGTATTTCTCATAGCTGTCGTTTTACATGAATGTTTGCACCACACTTTCAATGTTATACTTTCTGACAGCTTTCATTAAATGAGATCATCCTTGGTTTTAGAATATGCCGCAATAAAAGCATGCCTAAATTATATTCTTTTGGTTCCTTCCTAGATAGCTCTCTCCGCTTGTTCATTACCACTTGTCTGCATTATTTCAGCATGTTTAATTTTTTGTCCAAGACTTTTCAAGTAAGATTTTGTGATACTGTCAGATATCGAACTTTAAAGCATCTATTATAGTTTCCAGTTATCTATTATTTTTGTAGTTCTTTCAGAAGAATCTGAAAATTGATCAAGTTATCTTTTTTCTTTTTTTTTTTCTGTCTAATCTTGTAGTGTTTTTTTTCTTAATACATCCTAATTCTGTTATGGGTTGAAGTGGTAGTTGTTAGGGTCATTCTTTTGAAGTGTGTGTATATTCTGGACTTACTGATAATATTAATTAGATACATGTAATAACAAGCAGCTTTAGTAATTAGTGAACTCCTGATAGAGACAGCACAATAGTTTGAGACATGAATTTTCTCGAGCAGCAAGACAAAATGATCCAGATGCTCTTCGCTGCAGTATCAGAACAATGTTGCCTGCTACACACAGGTTTCTTGGGTTCGTGATGCGCACCATTTGGTACTGACTGGCTGTTTATAATTCTGGAATTTGCTAGTGATGGTTACAGTCCAGGACTATTCAGAATGAAAAAAAAAAAAGGCAAAACAAAAGAATGTTAGTTCTACATCACTGAAAAAGCTTTTCTTCTATACACGTTTTATTATAGAAATGTGAAGATATTATTAAGTGAGCAGAAGCAGCCAAAAATGGAAACTGCCTAGGAAGTTCAAAAAATTCAGCATAATGTGCAGAGAGAGAGAGAGGCTTAAAGTGTTCAAGTGTTGCAGTTTGTATTTCCATCCCCTTTTGCCTTCCTGGACACTTGCCCTGGGTTCGGACTTGGGACCAGCCGCATGTGGTTGCTGATACGGAGATGTGGCTGTAACCTGTGACCATCCTTACAGGCAAATGTTTTGCTCTAGAGTTCTTGCTAAAAGACAAATATAAAATAATTTTCAGTCTTTTCTTACTAGAGCTTCCTTTTATTTCTCTAGTTTGTGTTCATTTGAAAAGGCAAAAGGGTTTTTCTTGCATAGTTGGACAGTGCAGGAGTCTTTGACGGTTAATTTGTCTGGCTGGTGTTATAGCCAAACTCGATGGCTGCTGTGGTCCAGATTTAGCATATCTTAGAGGTTTGAATGTTTATGTCTCCTTAACATTGAAAAAAGTTTTGACATCTATTTTGACACTGTTGCATCAGTGCTAACTGCATTTTTTTTTAATCAAATAGAAGATTTACTATTACATCCAATTATTTTTCCCTATTAAATGTGCTTATCTTGGCTTACATACCCCTTATCCGCTGAGGTGGCTTAAAGTAATTTTATCACCTCCACTTAACCTTTGGTGCGCATGAGTTTAAATACATGTCCAGCGGAGGCTCACCTGCTGCGATCTGTGCAGTGGTCTCTTGGGGGGGGCGGAAAAAAGCTTCATAAAAAATTAGACTTGTGAAAATTAGGCTCAAAACACAGATTTGGAATTTAAATAAGTGGTGTGTGAGGAAGGGTGCCTCCTCAAAAAGATGCTTTTGATCTCTCAGCTTTTTCTATACTATTTTTCTGCTTTTATTTCAGGGCACAGTTAACCAAAAGTATCCCAGTTTCGCTGATGTGAAACAAAGGCAAAAGAGAGGTAGATCTGGATGCAGAAAGCCCAGGGCTTGTAACAGTATGTAGTAAATAAAAAAGGCTGTCGGGATTGCTAAGAACTCCTATCTTTCTTTGAAATTAGCAGCACCTGTAGGTACTCCCAACCCTGAAGGTTTATACCTAGTTTTAGCATCTTGATTTCAAACCATCATGCTCGATAAAGATCGCAGAAGACGGTGTCCATATCAAAGCCTGAGCGAGCATCCCGCTCTCATTCTCCAGCATCGCCATCTAGATGAGCGTCTGAAAGATTGCCACCTCTCAGGACGCTTGCGAGGTGGTGGAAAAGTTACTGTAATCTACAGTACGTGCAAAACACTCGCCTCAGGACTGCCAGCCTGGATTTATGTTTTACATTGAACGTTCTCTGTCATTTAAAATCACATAAATTTCATATTTCTCAAGAGCAGGATGGGAGAGGTTATTACTACTATTAAAATGAAAGCAGGAAGATCACCATTTAGCCCCAGTTTTAAAAAAGGTGTCACCAAGGTGGAAAGACAGGAGTTTTAACCTAGTCTCTGTTTGCCCCTTTCATGCTATTCACCTTGCTCCTCTGCGTACCCGGAGAGCGCAGTGTCTGCTCATACCTAAATTTTATGCCTACGATCTAAGCCAAAATATCTGGGTGCTTGTGGCTGTAGGGTTTTTTTGCAGGTGACAAAAATTATTTGTGAGTTAAGAGTTAGAGAGCTGTTGAATAACTTGTGACCTTGGGGAAAAGGCAATGCTCGGACTTTCAAAACTGTCGTTCATTTGTATAAGCTGAAATTCTTAAAACTTTGGTTAAAGAAAAAAACATTAAAGTGGGATCTCCTTTTATTCTTCCTTCGCTCCTTTTATTCTCCCAGATTAAGGTAGGAAAGCCAAGGGGTGTAAGGGAGGGTCTGCCTACCTCATGTCTGAGAACCTTGTTTTTTATAGCTACAAAATTGTGCTGCTGAAATAGTTTCCCCCAAACACATAAAATTAGAACAATTGCATTGAAACCAGATTGTGAAAATCCACTCTTTCAGGAAGAGTTTACTTTTATTTGGTCCTTTTAAAATCCCAGTTGTAATGGGGGGGTGGGATGGGGGGGTGTTGTTTGTTTTTTCTTTTTCAAGAAAAAAGGAATGGTGAGGGAGCTGGCAGAAATTTCCATGCTACTTTTCAGTCGTGCTAAGATCCTTTGCCTCCCATTTCTGTTTCCCCTTTCCCTTTTCTGTTCGGCCATCTGAAACTGGAATTTCGAAAAACGTGTGCCAGCTTCCCCTTGGTGCCTGGGATGGCGTTTATTTGGCTGGTTTATTGTCAGGAGGCAGACAACAGTATTTGGGGGGTATTTACCATCTGGGGGGAAAAAAATCAGTTTTCTTGTTGAAATGCATTGAATAATGAATCAAATTTTTTTGTTTGGTTTAGATTATTTCGTAGTCCGTTTGCTTTTCTAGTATCATCTAACTACATCCATTGTAATGCATAAGAAAACTGAGTTGGATCTTAAGAAAAGCAGTGCTTTAGTACGGAATCCTAAACAGATTAGTCTTCGGGAATATCCTTGCTAGATGGGTCCTGTGAATGCGCACGAAACAATTTAGACCTCAGACATTGCTTTTTAAATTTCTTTGAACTATGGCTGTCTTCTGAAAAGATTAGTTGCAGTCTCCTTGGAAAACACACGCCTACCACAATGCCACGCTGGCCTGTTCGTCCTGCGGAAAGCTGGCTTAATTCAGTTTTTTGAGGGTGCCTAATTTTAAGCAGAAATGATCCCAAAATACCGACGCCTGGTTTTGTGTCCTGTTCGGTGTTCATGCAATAATTCAGCATTATTTTGATGCCTCAGCAGAGGGCACTGTTGTAGCATTAAAGGCACTTGAAAGTCTCATCTCCAGCTTTTCTTGATATTTTTTTTTTTATTTTGGAAAGTGTTTAATGTTCTCCATGTAATTAAATTCAGTTCCCTGTATAATTAGCAATGGAGCCTTATTCTTTGTGCCACTGCTGTGGATAGTATTATTTTTGTCTCTATTTGCCTTCGGTCAATGCAAAATACTGTTGCCTATCAAAACATAGAAAGTTTTATTGCTATCTCTCAAAGCTAAGGAGTATTTAAAGGTGGAAATATAAAACTGTGTAGTTAGTTTCATTTAGTTGGTCAGAGTAAATAGGAAATCTTTAAAATTCCTGCTCGTGACTTGGGAAATAGCAGAGATAATGTGCCATAATAATTTTACCTTTGGATCCGAATGTGTATTACAATATTTTTGGATCGTCAGTACTTGCGGGTTGTTAAAAATATATATGCAACCCGTAATATTTAATTATGTGGGAAACCTATTGATTTCATTTGGCAGATTTTTTTTTTTCCCTCTTTGAGTTGTTTTCCTCTGTATCTTTGCAAGAAGTTGTACTGTATTGGTGCTGTTTAGTATATTGAAATATTAATTACAGAGTGATCAGGCATAGTTATTTTTCATTAATTGCAAATGCAAAGTAATTACTGTGACCTAGAAATAGTTTGCTTGTCCAAATACCTGTAAACATACTAATTTTTCTATAATCTATGAAGACCAGCTACAAAACATTGTGTCAGAAAGAAGTAATTTTCTGTGGTACTAGAGAACTTAAATCTTAATGCTTACATTACGTTGGAATGCTCTTACTGTTTGTAAAGTGAAGATATTTGGAAGATGGAAGTCTATTAATATTCTGATATGTTTGGCTCTTAAATGGGCAAATACGTACAGAATTAATTACAAAAACCATGTTCTAGTTTTCTTTCGGAAAGTGACTCTTTGTCCGTAACTGGTTGAGTTAGACGAACAACCTGGAGAAGTTTGCGTTAAAGAGCGAGGGACGTGCTCTGTCGCTGCCTGGCAGGATACTCTTATGTTCATTTAAAAATCAACCACAAAAGACATCATCTCCAAAAATCTCTGTTGCCTTAGAAATAGCAGGGAATTTTTGTTTTTGTTGGTAGTTGAAAATGTTAATTAAGTTATCGACAGCTAAACACAGTCGGGAGGGTTGCGAGGAAGGCAGCACCAAAGACTTTGAAATGAAAGCATATGGTACGGATCCGTACGGCTCTTCACTTCTAGGGCTTCCACAGGAAATCCGGGGGTCGGGGCCTGATCCTGCTGCAGACCTGGTTCCTTCGTGGTCTGTAGGGTCTCTCGGAACGGAGGGCCCCACGCGCTGCAGGACGTGTCCGCAGACCGCCCAGCCGCCTGCGGCAGGACTCGTGTCTCAAGGCCAATGCCGCTGTCTAAAGTCGCCGCTAGGATTGCAGCTGGAGACAGCGACTTGAAATAACAAAAGCAAAAGTTGGTTGCGTTGCTTTTTGTCGGTGCAGTGCAATGCAACTGGCTTTTACTTTCACAAAGAGAGGCAGTTGCCTCCAAAAAAAAAAAAAAGCATGCTCAGTAATATTGCTGTGCAGCGGGTTGTAACGATCTGGCGTTACGTATTTTCTAAGGGGACTAATATTGTGCCCAAGAAGACTCTAATTAAATGCACGGTTTTGTTCTTTAAAGCTTTCTTTCATATCGTTTCCTATTTATTAATGTCTCCTTACATCTGCTTGGTAGGCTAATATTCAAGCAAATTCCTGTTTCATCTGAAACATTAATACTGATGTACTGCTCCTGTATCATCTCTGTAGCTGTTATCTGTTGTATGTTTTCCCCATGAGAGGCTATCGCAGGTTTTTAGTCCAGACTGTTTGTATTCGACAAGGTCAAGATAAGTTTTATCTCTATAGATAAGTCAAGTGCATTAGGATCGATACAGTTACAGTAAAATACATTGGCAATATTTATTGCCAAGATCCTAATGAATTTTTAAAGCTTGTAAGACTCGGCCAGAGTAGTGTGGGTGCCCTAAATGGTTGGTTGTAACGGGGCCTATGCAATTATATAGTTAGGTACTTCTAAAAAATAAAAAACATACAGCTTCATTTTTTTTTTAACAGGGATGGAGCTTTATGCTCCTCCTTCCCCAAATCCTAACAGATTCTTAGGACACAATCACTTGGGTGCCTGTATAGGGTATGTATGAGGCTTATCCCCAAGCTACCTGTTACGATTATAAAGTTGCTCTATTTTTAGCACTGTAATAGTTTTTTGGAATTTTACCTTCCATTTTTTTATTGACAAGATAATTGTCTTTGTTTTGGCTTTGACAGAGTGGCTTAGGCCAGTTTCATTTGTGATATAAATTTCCCTAGGTACATATTTATGCAGTTAAATCAATAAGTATTTCATAATCTCTCTAAATACTTATGTAACTTAATAATTCCAGCCATTATGATGCATCTACTTAAATATGTATTTTATGTAGGGGCATTTAAAAATGCAAATTATAGGGATTATTTTCCTTCAGGCTTTGTATTTTTCTGTTGCATCAGATAGAGAGTAAGAAAATTAACCCACAAAAAATCCTACTAAAGTAATACTGAAGATCTGACTTATATCCGGTAAAGATAATTTGTTGATAAGGTTGCGTGGCTCGCTCAAACTCATTTTGCTTTCTCTGTTTTCTGTAGTTGATCTTTTAAACCACGCGATGCAGCCATGGTAGCATAAGGACTAAGTTAAGGAGAAAGTTTCCACCTTCTCCACAGTCGCCTACTTTTTGTGTCTTTTAGTAATGTCCCGTTGTTGTCTTTTGTAGGTATGTTTTCTACCCCTCCAGGCTCCAGAGCACCCAAAGATTGCTTCTTCGTATTTTTAATACTTTGAAATTCAAAATCGGCATTGATAATACCGTGTTTGGAAGCTGCTGTGTAGCTTCTCTTCGTCTTTACCAGGGAGGTTTGATACCTGACACTTTTTTAATTTAATTTAATTAGGGAGGCAGAACCCCATCTTGGTGTTCATTAAGGGGATTATTCATCAAAGTTATTGCTTCCTTGATGGAGAATAACAATATCACTCGCAATGGCTGATGTTGCACTCATAATTATATTACTTTCTACTATTTTTCTCTCCAGGGCTTTGTACTTAGTCTCTTTATTTGAAAATTTTAAATTGAGGGAAGCATAAACTTCTGGTATAGCAAATTCACAAGGGCCACGTTTATTTTAGTCTAGTAGCTTTATGTCGTGTAAATGCTCAGTTGATTTTTTTTTTTTCCTGCTTTTTATTGGTTCTCTGCGCTGTCTTTAAATATTTGTATTTCTTTCAAGCTCAGCTGCACTTCGGCTTGGGTCCTGAGGTTTCTGGCTGCCTGTTTGCTGATGTAGCTGAACTCTGCCATGCTGAAATCCTGCAGAGATCGCTGTAGTACGGAAGCCTCTCTGGAGCAGGGAGTCACCGTGGGGTTTGCTGGAACAGAGTCGAAATCTAATGTAAAATTAATAACGGGTGGGGGGTGTGGGGAGAACAGACTGTTTGCAAAAGTTATCTTTTGTAACGCAGCCCTAATCAAATATTCAGAAAATGACAGCTTTAAAAATAGAACAATTGTCCTTTTAAAACATGACTAGTTTGGTTAATTTACCCCCAAGTATCCGGTGTCTGTGACTCAGAAAAACCCTTATCTACTAAGGGGGGAAAAAAGAGCATTGCAGAAAAGGTGACAAGTTTTCACCTCTTTCCTCAGAGAACATTTTAATTCGACTTTAATCAGCCTGCCAATAAAAGAGTACTTGGCTTTCAAGGGGAAACAAATCAAAATATGCATTTATCAGTCACGAGGCAGAATTCAATCGCTCACAACTGATGAACTCCAAAAGGAATGAAACTAGTACTATCACGCTGCCTTGGTGGTTTGCTTTGTACTATCAAAGAACTGGTACTATCTTTTTCTGCCACATCCACTGTTTGTCTGTCATCCCTAATTATGGCCTTTCAAAAGAAACGCTTCATAATTGCTGTTAATAGTTAAAATAAAAAATTTAGCATCTAGATAACTAAGCTAGTGTTCTGCTGTGTGCAGATTTGTACGCTCTGCAGCTGCCAAAATAACTAAAAAAAATTAGCCACAGAGGAGGCAGTGGAAAGAGAAAGAGGTTGCAAAGTGGTACTGTCGGTGTTATCATACAGCGCTCCTGCAAGGGCATGTCACGGGCCTGTCTTATTAAAATAAAACTTTATTTTCCACTAGGAGAGGAGACTGCAGGTTGACATTGCGCTGCACAGGTGGGCTCTCATTTCACACTCCTCTCTGCTGCTCCGGTTAAGAAAGAAGAGACTGAAGTGGAAAGAAGTGGTGGTGGTTTTTTTTGTATTGAAGCAAAGTTGGATGCTGTTTCACATATGGGTGTTTCTAGGTTGTGGGAATTGGTTGCTCTGGGTTTTCTGCTTGTTTAGCACGAGGTGAACACTTTGCTCACTTTATTGATATTAAACAGAGTCGTCCTGATGGTTACAGTAGTTAGACTACAGCATTATACACAAAGCTGAATCTTTCTGGTAAGAGAAACTGCATTCTTCGGGCTTATCTTGCTCCCTGCACTGGAATTTACATGCGTAACTACCAGTGCATCAAGATGAGTTTTTCGCCTTTGTGTGGTTTGCATCTCAATGAGGGTGGAGAGGTGCAGTCTGTTTAGCTTTCCTTCTCCCTGCCCTGAAAAATGGTTAAAACTCACCTCATACTTTATTTATGCTTTGTTCCATACGACTTCTCTTCTGCTAGTAAGGATTTATGAGGCCAGAAAGCAAGAGCCAAACTGCTCTTCTGTTTCATTTTCTCCATTTCTCGTCCTTGTTTGCTTTCTTTTCCATTTTTTGCTCCCTGTGCAGAACGCGCTTTCCCCTGCCTGACTGCGTACCCCTTTAGGGCAAGGCTCGGGCAGATCCCGAGATGCTCCGCTCCCCTCACACAGCACCATGCCTTGTTAAAATCCGTGTGCCTCGACTCTGGTGTCCTGGGATTGCAGCCTGAAACTGCTTGTGCAAAATACCAGCCTTGGTGCGAGTTTGATGTGCAAAAACACCGGGATCTGACCTCTAGTCTCTCCTTTTCCCCTTCCTGTGGTTCCACAGTATCTCACTTGTGTTGCGTTCTGCTCTCCTCCATCCCACTGAGCTCCATCCTCTCTTCAGATCTCACCTCCTGACCTCCTTTTTTTCCCCAGGAGTTGATTAGACAAAGGAGGTACGTTGTCATGTGGATGGTATATACAAATAAATTGCATTGTATTTTTTTCTCTTTTACGGTTGATTTTAATCTTGGGCTTCAAAAGCATGCTAGTAGAGGTTGCAGGTAAAAGAAATATAAAGTAGGATTGTTAAAGTGCCTGTTTGTGTCACGTGCTTGTGAAAATGAATGTTGCTATTGCTTGAAGAGATAGGAGGACTCGTGATACTCTAAAAAGCAGGGAGAAACAAGGTAGAAATGTGATGGTGAGGGAGAAACTTTCGTCTCTTCTTCCGTTCGAGGGTGGTTACGTCAGTCGTAGGGTGGTGGAAGTACAGGGGTTTGTGCGCTCAGCTATTAATTTCAGGACTGCTTATATCTAATTGACGTGAAACTAAGTGTGCTTGATTTAAAAGGTATGTTGCACAGCTTTGGAAAAAGATGTTTAGGAAAACCAAGTAGAACTGTAAATAATAATAAGTTTATAAAAATACTCTTATGGCTGCAAATAAATGATTTAGGATTATAACTTGCTGTTGCTTAAACAAACAATTGACTTCACAAACAACAGCACAGAAACCAAAAGTTTTCAAAATAACCTTTATTTTTAAAGGAGAGCTAAAAGAGAATTGTAAAGCTTGCATGGAGCTTCTTGCATTTCAGGTATGCATTGGCATTCATGCTTTTGTCAGACCTTCACAGACTTCACGCTCTCATACATGCTGCTTGAATTCTTGCCCCTGTTGCCTCATTTTCTGAAAATTTACTGCGCTCAAGAAATATTCACTCTGGGAAAACATGGAAACATTACTTCTCTGTTAGGTAGTTTTGCTCAAGAAGTAATCTGCTGAAGGTGGTAGTGTATTATGTATCGGAACCACTTGGGACATTGTATATACAGGCTACCAAAGTCTTAAATTAAAATGTCCGTACTGTTGTGTGTGATTATATATAGTTCTGTCTTTTCCGGAGAGCTGATGATTAGAAAAATGATAAATCATTAGACAGCACTTAGGAAGGTATGTCACATGAAGGTTGGCGGAGGAGGAGGACTACTAGGTAAAGGATGAGTCAGAAGCTGACAAAGTTCTTCAGAATTCGGTAATTAACAGAAGTGAAAATAGGAGTCAGCAGGAGCTGGAATGACAAAGATCTCTAACTTCTTTTAAGAATGCAGAAATCCAGGTATTGTAATGTCAGGTCTGTATCCTGATAGAGGATTTGGTTTGTTATCCCATATGTGATAGGTAAATTCCAAGTATATCACAGAAAAGTATGAAATGTCCTTTGGAGCACAACTGTAAAACATCCTACCCCAAAGAAAAAAATTATTTTCCGTTACCTCTCCCTGCAAGGCTTGTGTGCTGAATCACAAGGGCTTAGAAATTTTCTTTTTATTAGAACTTTGGCTAGTCTTATTAAATGTGTCAAATACTTTCAAGTTTGTTAAAAACTTTAGAAGTTTTTGGCAATACATTTCCTGCGTTTTGTGGTACCCTTTTGGGATGGAGGAAGAAAAAGATGCATTTTCATATTGTTGTCTTTGGGAATTAAATGCCTAACTTATCTTTACATTCTCTGTACCTCTACTTGTACAGCTTTTTTTTTTTTTTTTTTCTTTTAAGCAAGTATGTAAAATGACCAGATACTTTTGTGACAGCTTTGGCCAGTGAGTTCTGCCCTTGCAGGTCTAATTAGCTGCCCTGTTACATTGCCATATTATGTTGTTTGGCATGTAACAGCCACCTATTATGATGATTTTTTTCCTGACTCTCCTATAAAGGGAAACCACAGTAATTGAAGAGGCCTCTGATTTTGTAGCCCTTTTGCTGGATGTGTTTGTGTACATTACTACAGTATTCTCAAGCAATTTTTATTATGCTTCTCATAGCCAAATCTTGTTCTCAATAAGATTAGTGGGAAATGTCCCCCTTATTTCTTTGGGGGCAGATTTTTGCTTCTGTGCATTTATAACTTCAAAGACAGCAATAAATAGCTCTGGTCCCTGTCATTGCAGTGAAACACACTTGAGTGAAAGGTCAGAAAGAGGTGGCAATGCTAAGAAATGTCTCTGAATGTCAGAATCAATTAAAATATTACTTTATTTAAATTACTGATTTCATGTCATTATTCCAATTCATGGAGCCTTTTAAAGCCATGAGGTCCGTTTGGAAATATTAGCACTAAAAAGCATTGGGTGCCTGAAAGCTGTGGGTTTGGGGAGTTTTGGTTGATTTTTTTTTTTTTTTAGGAGATGAGAAACTTGGAGTCTGTCTAGTTTACGGAAGCGCAGATGGAAGATATAAGGCATAGGAATACGAAGGAGAGATTGATTCAAGACCGCTTCCTTGCTGCTTTTTAATCTGCTGCAATTACTGTATAACCCTCTAAGTAAATGAAGTTGGAAACTCAGCTATCCCTTAAAAAAAAAAACCAAAACCAACTTCGGTGCATTGGGTTTCAGAGAAAGACGCCACCGCCGTCGCCTGCAGTGTGGTGGTAACCCAAGGGTCAGGCGAACTTGAACTGCAGCATTAGGTCTGTCGTTAGGTCTATCAAGCTTTTCCTGTGAACCGGCGCTCCCTGCGCTGCTGACTCGGGCTCACACGCCGCTGCTGCCGCTGAGTTTTCAAAGCAGCTCCTTCCCGGTGCGTTTGGCACGAAAGAGAAGAGGAATACATGTCATCTGCTGGTTTTGCCTCATCCGGTCGGAAGGAGCTTTTACCTTCCCGTTTCAGTCACTGCTGAGAACTTCGCCTGAGCTATTGTGATGGGAAGTAATGAGATTTAAAGAGAAATATGTTTTGGCATGCCATGTTTATCTTACGATAGGATTTGTTAAGTGTCTAACATGTAGCTTGTTTTTACCACGGATGTGCTACAGTTGACTAAAAAACTCGAGGCAACATTCTGCGTTTTATTTGATCCAGCACATGCGTTTTTGATGCTCACTTCGTGTTCAAATCAGTAACAGTAAAACCCAGCTTTCCATAAGTAACTACTAACTCCTAGCCTCATTTTTCAGATTGTGGTGCTCCATACTGCTTTAAAATATGATCCAATCTTTGTAGGAATGGCTCTGTTATAAGCATTCATATACTAAACACATGCTTCGTTCAAATGGGAGTTTAAAAATTCAGATGGTAGCTGACCTGGAGGACAGACTAATTGCCTTTTGAAGAATTTCCCCCAGTATTACTATTTGGGTTTGCTTAAAACTTAGTACTTTCCAAATTAGACAAGACAAACAATGAAAAATAAGTTTTGTGAACTAGTACCTTCTGGGTTTGAGTATTACAAACCCAAGGAGCTATTTACGGTTTGGATTTTACAGTTGTGATGATGCACAAGATGATTCAACCAAACTTAATGTATTTATGGGTTTCTTTTTTTAAGCCAGAGGAATCATTACAGCATTTACTTCAACCTTCAGTATAACAGGCCATAGATTTCTCATCGGCTTGCTTTATATGGAGACCAGGAGGTTTGGAATTTTAAATCTTATTTTCCCCTCTAATATTGCCTGTGCGCACCTCTTGCAGCAGGCAAATGCTTTCACTGGCAGGGCCAGGCTAAGGAGCACTTACTGATAAGGAAAAGTGACAATGAACTTCAAAAGAAACAAAACAAAATAAAACCTAAAACACACAGTGTTTGAAAGCTTGACCTCTGCTAACTTGACCCTCTGTTTCAGGGCATTTTGTTTGTATTGGATGCAAAGGGGTGGCTGCGGGTCTGCAGCAACACAGCAAGTGAGCACAAAACCCCACAACTGAAAACTCCTAAGTGATTACATCTTGATTGTTGGAATATCTTGCTTATAGTCTTGATTATTTTGTTCCTTCTGTTTTTTGAAACTTCTGGATGTGCTTAAAACACATTACGTTCATAACCATGAGAACTAGAGAATGTTTGCAGTGAAAGCCAGGATCACTCATGCAGTCTCACGGACCTGCACATAAAGTCCAGAAAGAAGTGTAAATACCTCAGGTTTAAAAAAAAAAAAGAAAAGTGGTAAAATTCAGGAAACTTCTAATATGTTTTTTTTCCTCTCTGTTATTTCGCTTAACTTCTTGGATTAGGAAGTTTAGTTGGGAGAACTATATACGGTTTGTATCTTTAATATTCTGCCGGACCATTCATGCCCTTCCAGGGATTTCTCAGGAATAACAAGGGGACCCTCCCGCATGGACAAAGCATTTAGTTATTTTTGGAGAAATTTCTCATTCCTGACAGTTGGGGCAGGAGCAAGACACAGGCGTTCTTGCTCTTGCTGCCTTTTTGCTTGGCAGGGTGGGGAAGGACCAAGAAGGGGGAGAGGGAGTACCTGGCGGGTGGTGGGAGCAGGGGATGGAGATGCAAAGTATCATTAGGGCTGTATGGAGGTGTTTGGATCTGAGCACCGGTCTGGTTGGTTCTCCTTGTGCGTGAATGTTTTATGCAACAGTTTGTTTAAACAAAAAGAAGAGAAACGTTTTTGTAAAATCGCAGAAGAGGTAGCGTGGTGTAGCAGGACATTGTGATAGAAATCGTCTTTTAAGTATAGTAGATAAAGGAAGTGTTGGGGGTGCAGGTAGCCTAATCTGCTAGAGATCTCAGTGCAATGCCAGTCGTGTTTGGTTTTGTGTTTGTGTGTATATTCCCTGCATTGTTAGATGCTTCTGTGTCTGAAGGAGTGCTAGCTGCTGCAGGAGCTTTAGAGAGGTATGAAAAACATTCCTTCTAAAAATACTGGGAAGCTCCCTCCACCCCCATTGTTTATTGGAAACTTCCCCCCCCACCCCCCCTAAAGATATTTGATTATGGTGTAATGCAGCTAATTTAAGCATCTGTTTATCACTGCCTGGCTAGACTGAATGTGAAATTTCAATTGAATTACCTCCCAAGAGAGCTTTGAGCTCTGAGGGTAAAACAAATCATTTTCTCTCCATTCCCCTGGGATTGTCAATAAAAAGAATTCATCTAAATAGTTTACATGCGTTTTGAAATGTTGCATCTACTAGACTTGGTTTTGTTGTTAGTGGAAAATTGCCAGGGTGAGTGGAATATCGGCTTTAACTCGACTATGGCAGTGTTATAGCATGGTAGTACAGTGTCTGGAAAGGCTACAGCTATGAAAGCATTTGCATTTAAGTAATTCTTATTTGATCAATAAAGCGCGTGCTTTATTTTAGAACAGAAGATAGCGTATAAACCTGAGCTTACTACAACCTCAGACATAAGCTGCCACCAGCCCAGTAGCTTCTCCAGCTCTTCCAGTTGACATGCTACAATAAAGTGAGTTATTGCTGTGGGCTGGTGGTGGGACACCGTGAGCCCCTCATGAACACCGCAGCTTTGTCTGCTCCTAAGTATTTGTGTGCGCGCACATTATTAAAAATAGTTCCGCTTCCACAAGAAACAGTAGATTTTCTCTTTTATTTGTCATCATGTCAACAAAGATCTGGAGAGGGCAGAGTACGGGTTTTTCTTGCTTTGAAAAAAAACCTAGTCACTAGGTTTCCATCTTCTCTGTCATTTTGGTAGTGTAAAGAGAGGAGATTTTCCTTCTAGTTTGCCTTACGTAGATTTGAAGTGAAATCCTCTGCCACATGCAGAAGACCTGCAGATCTGATTTGTAGGTGCTTTTACCCTGGACTGGGCTGCTCTGCTGGGGGGCAGGTGCTGCCTTCACTCAGACTGGGATGTGTGGATGCGTCCATGAGCTGCAGGCAGCAATCCATGTGCTGGTGATGCTCCAGTGTCTCCCCACTGCTCTCCTGGAAGGACAAGCAAATTTTCCTCCAGCTGGGTTTGCTGACTGGGAAAGAGCCCTAGACTGTCTGTCTCAACATCAATAACTGTGGGCTACATTTCCAGATGCAAGTAAGGACAAAAAGATCAGGCTTCCTTGTGGGAATATCCACGCTAACCTTTGTGCCATCATCAGAGTTTCACCAGCGGAGACACCACTGTGCCTTTCAGTTCAGATCTTCTGGCTTACTTGGAGCCTTTACTGCACTGTAAAGGCTGAGGGTAATTCCATTCAAGCAGGACAATTGTAATCCCAAGAGTCATAAAACTGGAAGGTGTGTCTGTCATGACAGCGTGAATGCTTGTACCCCAGCTACTGTACCCCAAACCAGCGTACAGGAAATGTAGAGAATGAGCAGACCAAAGGGAGGTGGACGGCAGAAGTTGTTTTGCTGACAACTCTCCTCTTGGCAGCAGCAATTCCAGCTGAGAGTTAGAAGAAGGTCCAGCCAGCAGTAGCGAGATGCTTCATCAGCGAACACCTTTACACCAGTTTGCCTTTTATGATGTGGATAGTTAAAATTTGCTCTTGTACAGTGAGCATTGTACAATTCTTGTACATTCAGGCAGTGAAGAAAACCTTCTTTAAAGATCTTCTAGTAGTGATAGCAGTAAGAAGATTGGAGGTACCCATGCAGAGTGAATGCCTGTTGATTATTTTGGAGCGGAGACCTGTTCAGACCTGCAGGAGCTAGCCCAGGTTAGCAGCTAAACTCATGTCATCGCCCTGTTACCCTTTCAGTCTCCTGTCCTGGTTCTATTTCTATTCATTATAAAAACCATGTCATCTCATCATAGCAGTTGGGATGACAATCAAAACTCAGAGTCCAAAAACTGCGCAAACTTTTATTTAAAACAGATGACAGCTTAAAGAAATTTTAGAGTTCGCTTGTTCAGGAGTTTGGTGTTTCTGCAGTCCTTCTGATAGTTGGTCACGTTTAATGGCAAAGCCTAAAGAAGTTAAATGCCACGTGCATAGCTAGTATATTTTCATGACAGCTCTAATCAGCAGTAGTTCCTACAGTCATCACAGGGAGGGTTTGAAGAAAGGGGCGCAATATTGCTTGTTTACTTGTCAATATTTTCTTTAGTGTGGGGGATTGACTGTTTGAAGTACTTGTTTGCAGAAGCAATAAAAGTTATTCATAGATTGCAGCGGTCTAGGAACGATTAAGGTTTTAAATTATATTGATATTTATCGTAAGCAGCAAAGGCATAATCATGGTAAAGATCATCCTGGATTTTTATCCCAAAACAGTAGTAGACCAGAAGTCTGCGGGTATGTTGAAGCTTTGGCCTGTGTTGTGAGATGCTAATAGTCCATATTTCCTTTCTGGCTCTAAAAATGGAACTGTTTTGACGGTTTAAGTATACTTTAAAACCATTAATCCTGATGGGGTTGGTAGTAAGCTAAGAAAATTCTTAAAAAAAAAAACCCCAAAACTGCAGTTTATCTTAATGAGTAGCTCATGCTGTCAACAGCAAAGCCCCATTACTGTGTGTAATAGGGTTTAGAGACTATCGTGACGAGAAAGGACGGGTCTTGTAATTTTAAAGTACATGACGAGAAGCAGAGATAGCCCCTTCGCCGCTGCCATCCATAGTCTTCCAGTGTGCCCCCAGCCTAAGGTGCTTCACCTGTGCCTCTCTCACCTTTCTTGTAAAACAGTGTTAAGAACAAATTTATTTTCGAGATCCTTGAACTGAAATGGTCTTATTTTAGATGAGGTGTGTGAAGATACCAGCTACTTAAGATGAAACAGATGCAAGAGTTTGTATAAAGTTAAAAGCAAGCACCTACAAGAGAATAATCTTGGAGTGTTTCCAAATACAAATAAGTCCCGTGTCACAAAAAGTCAGAAGTCTCCCTTGAATGAAGATCATTACCCTCAGGGTGCGTGTTGGTCACTCTTTAAAATTCTTATAAAAACAAAGAAATTAATTATCCAGTATAAAAACGGGGCATATGTCTCCTGGCAAACATTCAATTAACTTTTTAGTGCTTGCTACTTAATGTTGTGTTTGACCAGTCGAGCATTGAGAACGACTTTCCTTTGAAAGGGAGCTGGGGTGGAACGTGGCATTGCGCTGGAGCTTTGCTCCGGCGGCCAGTTGTGGCTGGTCATCAACATTTTTCCCATGATCGTTGAGTGTGGAGCTAGTTATATTTTACTTATGCATGTGAGATGTAGTTTGCTTTGGGACAGGTTTTTTTGTAGGCTGGATGATGTTTTATTGAGAATATAGTTTAGCTAGTTTTGCAATCATAGACTGGATTGCAGTGGTTGAGCATGAACTACCAATTAAAAGCAACTGTATAATACTTCTAATTCCCATGACTAATGGGCTGAAAATATAGAGCTCTTTGACCTGGATCCAATCCAAGCTAAAGATGAATTATGCCACATAGATCACATTTTCTACTGTTAAATGGCAAATGGTGCAAGTGTAAACCCCAAAATTTAAGAAATATTGACTTCCAAGGGAAGAGTTGACATGATGAGAGATATATTTTGAGAGTAATGCATGAGCAATAGCTGAATAATAATTTTTTTTTTTTTTTAGAGCTCATACCTATTTCTGTACACCTCGATATCATTTATAATCTCCTTTCACCATTAATCTTCTGCTGCCTTGCTAACAAGTGATTGCGTACTGAAATAATTGGAAGGGAAAGATTCTCTGGGGGTTTTTTTGAGTGCCCCTGTCCTTCAGGTTGGCAGTATAAATCTTATTGTTACAAGATAGGTATTTTTTTAAGTGCATCCTATATGTAGAGATCCTCAAATTGTTCTTAGGTTGTCGTACATGATTTATTACTCTTTTTTCCTCAAAAGGATCGCTAAAATTGTTAAATTTGGTATTAAATCTGGTCATCTGTATAGCCAAGTTTTGTTGTTCTTGTAGCAGAACAAAATGAAGTATCTATGGGTTAAACTTAAGGCTGGTTGGACTGCTAAAAGCTGTATAAATATGCAAGGCGCCGGAGCTTATGTGAAGGAAAGGGCTCTGCTCGTCAAACGAGGGAGTGATTACGTGGCAGGGCAGTAGGAGTTCTCTTGGAAACAGGGGAAATTATCAGCGTACCAGGACAGAATGCAAAGGTCGATCTGCTGAATACAAATAAAGTATTGAGCACCAGGTTCTGCCTCATGGAGCTGGCGCTTTTGGAACCGCTGTGATAAATGCACTGATAAATTCGAGGGAATGAGTGCTATTGCAAAAGCCTGATGAAGGCTAGAAAGTGTCCAGCTAGTAGGAATTGCATTGCTTGGTCAGGCACAATGAAATTAAATAGAATTTGCTTTAGTGAAATTGCATCAAGGATGATTAAAGGTGCTGCTGGGAGAAGGTGGTGATCGCCTTTCACTGAAGCCACTTCAGTGACTCTGTTGCTTACTCCTTACGTCTGTTTTGTTTTTTCTCCTTTGCTCCTTTCCTCTAACTTCAGGGCTCCTCTCCCTCTCCCGTTCTCTTCCACCGTTGCGTTGTGCCCCTGCTCCGAGCCTGGAGGTAACGCCAGGGCTGCTTTAAAGAACAGGGAGCTCGCCAGAAGCCGCTTGTCAGCACCATTCCTTGGGACCATGAGAGTTTGCCCAAATACACCAGGTCCTGCGCGTCCCCCTGACCAATACACAGCGTTCTTCGTTCTCCTGTTCTTTGATAATTGTGTTTCAGGTCAAGATTTGGCCTTTTAGCTTTGCTGTCAACAGCTCCAAAAAGCTGATTCCCCCTTACATGGCGCCGCGTTTCCTTCTTACCTAGGTGGGACCGAGACGTGCCGAGGGTCGGAGCTGCTCCCTGCTCCATCCACAGCTCTGCTGTTCGGATCTGCGGTCGGGATTTGAGTCTGTATGTCATTTCCAGCTAAGTCTCCCAGCAGTCTCTGATCCCTAGCTGCTAAAAGCACCTCTGGTGTGGTATCACGGGCTTCTCACCTCTGAGGCTAAACTGCTCTTTGCATGTTTTCTTGATGCAGAAGTCTTCAGAAGAGTGCAAGTCAAACTCCTGTTGGTTTTGCTTTAATATTTTTGCATTTTACATTTACTTTTTAGGGCCCTTTGGCCTCATGGGTGTCGAACAATGAAGTCACATCTTTCCAGTTGTTTTGCTTTCCTAAAATACGAGGGCAGAGCAATGCCCGGCAGCCGCAGGCAGGACCGAGGCCTCGCTGTGCTCCGCTGTGTTTGCCCGGGAGCTGTGTGTGATACCACGGACGTGAAGTTTGAGTGACTTGAACTGGGGTTTGCCCCAGATGGGCTGACGGTGTAACCAGTCTTTTAGGGTAAAACAAAACACATATGCACACAGAAATAAACACACACGTGTATATAACCGTATGTTACCAAAATGAGACAGTCTCTCATGACTTTTTTGTTGCTATTTGATATTTAAATGATCCTCTGGCAATGGGACCAGAGTTATGTACTCTAAATAAAGAGACACCTTCAAATTCATATAAGAACACCTTGGCACTGTATGTGGAGCCTGTTTCCTCAGTGTATATTTTTCTTGAACAATTTGACATTTTACCTCTTCTGCTGCTTGTTAATACTAGACTGAGAAGTTTAAGGAATATTTTTCATGATCACAGTTGTTGGAGCAGTGCATGTGCAGAGCTATATTAGGTCATTTATTCCCTCTTCATTTTTGTAACAATTGTAGCATGAACTAATTATTTTCTCAGCTTGAGATGTATTGGAGTTGCGTTTGATAACTGTTTATTTTTACAGACGCTTTTTTGAAGGAGTGACCTAAGCTTGGACATGGGGTCCTCTGCTCTGCTCCCTTCAAAGGCACGGGGAAGATCAGGGGCTTTGCCGGGGGAGAAGAGGTTGGGCAGTAGATTGATACACCCCCTTCATCCCTGTATGAATATCCAGGTGAAAAGTTAATGCTGCCACTAACAGGATTAGCTTCTGCTCCATGCTGGCTCGTCCCTTGCATTGCCCAGACAACAGCAGGGGTAGCCAAATGGAGCCGCGCGGCTCCGAGGAGGTGGGGAGAGAGAGAAGCAGAGACGTTTCAGCAAAGAAATCAGCATGCCGTTGGGTTTAAACCGTTTCCTTTTGCTTATCCCAGGAATCAGAGCCACCGAAATGCTATCTTCTCTCTGCCATTGACTCCCTTCCAAAGGATTTGCTGTTGGCCAGTATGAAGGAACCTCAAATACACCGCAGAGCTCGAAACTTGAACCAGAATGAAGCTGTGTTAATAATAATAATAATAAAAGAGTTCCAGTTTCCTACAGATTTAAATTGGCTCAGTAAATTTGACACCACGTTTAGTTTCTGAGGTGATAATGCATCAGATTACACTGTGTGGTTATTTTTCGTGGCATGTCAGTAAAATAGAAACTAATATTCTATATTGGCATTTCAGAAGATGTTTTCTTCAGAGGGTTAAGCTTTCGCTGTGGATTTAAAGGCTGTTACTGTAAATGTGACTGTTCTGTGTATTTTTCAATTCAGGCAGCCTACTTCTATTATAGAGAAAATGTTAACAACTTAATATTTTGCTTTAGAGTTATAGATGGTAGAGTTTTAGGGCATAAATAGATGCTTTGTATGGCAAAAAAAAAAAAATGAAATAGCACTTGAAAGAGTTCATTATCTTCATATTTCCATAACTTCATTAGTTCCCTAACTTACTTAGCGGTCAAGAAGCATTTGCTGGGTGCTTTGTATGCACACAAAGGGGCGGTCTTTTGCCCTGAAAACTCAGTCTTGGGGCATCAGATGTAGGATTTGATAATGCAGGAAGCAGTAATCGATGACCAATTCTGTACAGTTTTAACTGCAACAGCTGGTTAAAAAAATTTGCAAGCTATTGTTTAACAGAAAACGAGCTTCTCAATTGCACTGATACTTTTCTTGAAAGGGATTTTGCTTTCTGTAGAAGATTGACTTTTTGTGGTAAACCGGAAAACACTATTTTTTTTTCTTGTAGGGAAGGGTTCTTCGCAGGAAACCATTTTCTGACCAGCTTTAAAATACAGAGATAGCAAAGACCACTTACAGTTTTTTTTCTCATCACTTCTAAGGAAACTAAATGCTAAACTGTCAACATTATGCGAGGTTTACTGAAAGCAGGAAAGGTCCTTGCTTTTTTATCCTTTGCCTGTACCCCAGAAGAGGAAGAAAATAAAATAAAATATAGATCCCAGGGTATTTTTGCCCCCAAAGTTGTTATCGAGAGCTTTAGCTGCTTCAGTGCTTTCCTGTTTTCTCTCCTCTGAAGCTGTGCTTATTGGTCCCACTTGCAGCAGCCTGCATGGAGACGGCAGCTGCCTAAAACATTTAAAAATGTGTGGGACGAGAGGAGGGGAAACAGGAGGAGGTTACATTGGCTTTTTCCTGGAAAATGTGACGTTTTCACCAAACGTTGATACAGCAAAAGCTTTTCAAGGGAGAAACCAGAGTTTCCATTTGGAAATGCTGCTGTAACGCTGCATGGAAGTTGTCACTGGGTCGACTCGTGTGCCTTCTCTTCCTGGCCCAGGTTCCCTGGGTGGACTTCAGTTTCTTCATCCGAATGACTATGCCTTTTCATTAAGCTGTGCTGGTAAACCAGAGAAAACAGTCTGGTTGGAAAGTTGCATGTATAGAGAGCAGCGAGGAGGGAAAAAAAAGAGGCACCGAGCTGCGGCACCTGTGAGATACAGTGGTGGTGGTTCTAGGAGGCTACGTTGGGTTTTCATCGTGAGACACAGTGGTGGTGGCTCAAGGAGGCTATGCTGGGTTTTTATTGTGAGATACAGTGGTGGTGGCTCTAGGAGGCTACGTTGGGTTTTCATCGTGAGACACAGTGGTGGTGGTTCTAGGAAGCTACGTTGGGTTTTCATCGTGAGACACAGTGGTGGTGGCTCAAGGAGGCTACGCTGGGTTTTCATCTTTTAGACAAAAGCCAACCTCATGGTCCCAGTGATGCTTGCTAATTTAGCGTTTGCTAAATTGTGTGCTTGCCCGGTAAGCTTCCTTTACCATATGTGCAACATCAGCATTTATTTGTGTTAAAGCAAAACAGTGTCAGAAGGTACTTCATTAATATAATGATCGATCTTTTTGGATTGCCCTGTAAATACATGTCGCTGCAATACCAGGTATCATCCATCATATTTGTCGCTGCAATACCAGGTATCATTCCCAGACTATGCTGGGGCAGCTTAGGTCAATTTGTAGCAAATCAGTGGCCAGACTAGTATTAGCACTTAAGATTTCTTAATTCCTGGCCTCTTACTGGACCTTTAAGAGCATGATAATTTTGAAATAATTGGTGTTTTGTTAGGGTTTTTAATAAGAAAAATAATATTTGCATATTTTTCATTTTGGCAGTCATCTGTTCAGAGGTCTCAGCCCAAACAAGCAAAATCATAGTTATAACAGATGAATAAACAACTTTGTTGATGTTCTTAGTTATTGGCAGTTGCTATAGCAATAGGCTGCCACAGATTCCCAAATAATGGTTCTGGTATGTGGCTGCTCACCACATCAATCAGATTGGAGGTGCATCCTCCCTGGTAATGGAGATGATAAAAATATCTTAGCAACACATATACCATAAAATTGGGTTTTCATGGTACTTGGAATGAGTTATATGTCCATGTGGTTTGGTGTGGTTTTTTTTCCGTAGCAGTACAAAGCGTGAATCAATTTCCAGAAGTTTATCCAGTGGGATAACTCCAAGTAAAGAATTTTTTGTTACAGCATCCCTGTGCTTGGTCTGGCTAGTGCCAAAGCAATGCAGCTGTGTAACTGTGGTGGAGGAATCCCATTTCGCAATGTAGTTTATAGACCATAAAACTTTATTTGAAGGGCAGAAGCAGAACACTTGGATTGCACTTCCTTATTCTTAACCCCAGAGCCTCAACTCAGTGATGGCATGGGACGGTTCCTTCCTTCTGGGTCTAAACAGTGGCTTTTCCCAGGTTTTTCACTAATGCTAAATTGTGTGTTTACAGGCTGCTCGTGGTGCGTATTTCCCTCCTCACCAAACAATAGCTTTTCATGCAGCAAGTTGTAGCCCTCCAGATCTTCACCTCCAGTGTAATGGGAGCGTGGTTTTTTTTAGAGCGCTCAGCGCATCAAAATTCAACCCCGCCGTGTTTATTTCAACGTGTGATCTTGTACACGTGTGAGTACATTCAGGCGTAGCCAGCGCCTTCATTTGAATCTCACGTTGCTCGGTCAAATAAACTGTGCCATGCCTGAACGGCTGATCCATAGCAGGTCGGTCCCTTCCTTAGACAAGAGGAAATCCAATGGAAAAACTTTATTATTAACACGATGCGGTAGAAATACGAGAACAGAAAAGGCAGGACATCAGGCTTGGGGTTTTGGTAGCTGTTTTAATTTGGCTACGTAGTTCATAAAATGTCCACAAATTAAATTTTGTGCTTTGGTTGTAACATGAATATGGATTTTGGTATACCGAACTCTGCATGGATGGGAAATCTGGTTGTGGCTGCGGAACACCTGTGCACAGAGTTCTTGGGATGGATAGACGGGAAGGTGCTGCCTGTACAGGAGAGTTTATGTTGAAATATATATTCAAAAATAAACCCTGAACAAAGTAATTTCAGCTACAAAGTGTATTTTCAGGCCTTCATATGGTTGCTTGACTGTAATCTCATTAACTTTTCTTCAAATTGAATATGGAGGCAGACTTCAGCTCTGAAATTTAGGTCTAAATGTTTTAAAAAAAAAAAAAAATCAAAATCGCTCCTGTTGAGGGATTTGGTTCAGGATCCACTTTAAACATATATGGGAATATTCACACTGGCTAATACAGGCTAAGACAGAGAGGTAAGTTGTTTGACACGTGATTACAAATGGGAACCAAAGATTGCTGTGAAGCCATTGAACAGAGAGACAGGGAAGATGATTCAACACACTGGATATCTAAACTAAATGTCTAAAGAAAATTATACAAATATCTCTAATTCTCCCCTATTTTCCTTCCCACCCTGTTCTTCCAACAGAGATTTAAACTAATCCATTAGCAAAAAAAAAGGCCGTTTCCTTCTTTGTTTCGCAGATTGTTTTGGCCTTAAACACAACACAATCTACAAAAATGCCATTATTGAAGTTTTCATTTTTCATGCGGCTCGTCATTGCTAAACTGAAGAACCAGGGATTAAAAAAAAGCACGTAACGTGAATTAAATGTGGCAGTGGACAGTGAGTGTTTGTGTTAGAGCAATAGTATCACAGGTTCATTTCCTTTGTATATCTTACTTCAGTTTTGCAAACTAGGATGGAGTTTTTCCAGCTTTTTCTGTATACTTTTCCAGGGGCTTTTGTTTCCAAAGACGTAAATTGAAAGGGATGACATTTTCATGCAAGGAGAAGAAATGTTTATTTTAAGAACACACAAGTACCCAGTTACAATATAACTTGTTGAAGCCTCTGTGCCAGACTGGCTTTGCTTGGAAGATGAATGTGAATTTGAAAAGGACCCTGTTAAAGTAATTGGGCTTTCCAGCTTACTCCTATTAGCCAAATCTTTGCTTCAAGCTCCGCTGTTTTGTCTTTTAAGCATGCAGTAGCAACGTTTAAGAGAACAAAAGTTTGCAGTGCCTTGGTGCATGTGGTGAGATATTTTCATGGTTTATGTACAGTTTCTAAACACGGGCCAAGCCTTCCCCTCTGCCCCCTCCCCAAAAAGAAGAAAAAAAGGCAACAAGCACCCCAAAACCTCAATACAAGCGGAGAGAAGCAAAATGAACAAAACCTCAGACGAGTTTTGATTGGAGTTTTATTATTTTTTTTTTTTCCCCTACGCCAATGTTGTTGCAAATTTATAGATGGAGCAGCCTGCGGCTGCAGGGAGATGTGCCGAGCTCCCAGGCGGGTTCGCTGGTTGGGATGGGGATGCTTCAGGTCACGGCTGCGACTCGCTGTGTCCGGTTGCAGGTCCCCGGCTGTGCTTTCGATCCCCAGGCACAGCAGAGATCGGCACCGACTCGGTAAGGCTTTCAGCTTGCGGAGAAGAGGAAACTGGTTGTTTAAAACAGGTTACCACGTTTTTGTCGTGCCTTCTTTCTCTGCCAAAGTTGTACTGATGCAGGGAGGGAGAATATCCTCCGGCCACCCTTCCGGAGGCATTTTTATACCCGTACTTCACTGTAAATCGGAAAAGCAGTAAAACAAGGGAAAGGGACAGTGTAGGGCTCAGCTGAGCTATAGCAGTCACTTCCCGAGGGTGCTTAACCTTGCATATATTATTTTCTTTTTCTCTAACTGTTGCATATGTATCTGCAGACAATGTGCTGTTAGAAAAATTGGAAGTGGGAATTAAATATTGCGCTACAGGATGATATGGTAAAGCTGGGGGTTTCTCACGTAACTTTGCAGAAACATTCTGCTTTCCACTGCTCTTTCAGTGGAAACGATTCAGCATTTAGAGAGGTAAGATTTGTAGTCCTTTTTCTGGCGTATTTTTTAACACTGGTATGCTTCTTGCACTCTACTTTCCCATTCGGATTTCTATATTTCTAAATGTTATGTGTATGGACAAGGGTTCATAAATATATATGTTCCTTGACGGTTTCAGTTCATGCATGCGTATATGAATATATATCCCTCGATGGAGTTTCAGTTCTGCAGCAGACGCGATGGGTTTCTCCCTCTTTATCAGCGGCACCATTAGTAGAGATAGAAATGGAAACTTTTTCAACTAAAACCAGCTGGGATATCATTGATCAAGATACAGTCTAACCCAGGAAAATGGGGTGTAAGTAGAAATTGGAGCTGTAATACAGCCGAAATGATGTTGTTCTTGCTGTTTATTTTTAGGATATTTCATGACCTATCCGTTCATTCATTCTCGCTCTCTCTCTCTCCCTTTTTCCCTTAAAAATATAAATTTCTCAAAGCTAAAGAGAAAGAGGGTTTTAGGGCTGCTTAAACAACAGATGGAAAGGCTATCATTTTGTTCTTTCAGAAAATTTTTAATAATATGTTAGAAGTTTGTAGAAGGGGAAGTGTGACTCTCTAAGGAATTTTCAGATCAGTGACATCTTTTGCCTTTAATGTGTTATACTTAACGTTGCTGTTTAAAAGCATGGAATGGGACTTCATAGGTTCGTGTTGGGGTTTGGTTTTTTTTATTTAAAAAAAAAAAAAAAAGCCTTCCCAAGACACTGGATTTACATTTTAAAAAGAAAACACATTACAAAGACCCTGCCGTTAACCGTACAGAAATGAGCATTTGATGATGAGTTTCAAAGGAAACAGATTAAGTGGTTAGCAAGTACTGTGGCATTTGGCACGTGTGCAGATTCAAGCAATAAGTCAAAAAGACACAGATAAAATATTGTCAGGGAACTGGCTTTGTTGCTTCTATTTTGATGACAAAGATCTAATTTTGAATTATTTTGACAAACTAGAGATACAGTTTACACCAGCAAGTATTTTTCTCTTAAATTTAGAGTGCCAGGCAGGCAAAACGGCTTGCCTTGACTATCTTCTTTTCAATGCTTATTCTCCATAACTAAGTTCCGGAGTCAGCTCCGGAAACTAATTTACTTTCCTTTCTAAAACGCATCTTAAAGACAAAAACTAAACTGTATTAAATATTTACATGTCATCAGTCACCGTAATTACCATACTGTTTATATGGCTGAGAGTGAGGGAGGTGGTCATGCAACATCAAGAGGCAGTTGATATTTAGGAGACAACATCTATCGTAGTGTAATCACTGTGAGAATACTTTGAGGCAAGGAAATACTTTTTCCAATCAAATGCATTTTATTAGAAGATTCAATCATCGATCCTGCCTTGCAGCCCGCCTTTCTCAGTTGGCTGCGAGGACGTTATTAATTTTCACTACAGGTTTGCCCAGATATGGCTCAGATTTTCCCAGTTTCTTCCCTCTCCAATTCTTTCCATTCTCTCCCTCATCCCAAGTACTTCTTCGCAGCATATACGCATCATTTTTATAGTCTCCTTTGTAGGTAGGTGATATTAAAACAGTATTATAGCAGCCCATAGTAAATGTGGAGTCTGTGTGTATTGATTACACGGCATTAGTGACCGTAGATATGTATACACACAAAAATAGTTGTTGTACGTCTTCGGCCAGTTGACCTCACTGCTGGTCAGTCTCCCATTGGATTTCTAGTATTAAAAGCTCCGTAACAAATTCCGGAAATTGCTTTTTTATTAATTGGTATTCTGGAAACAGAGGAAAAGTTCTCCCCTTTCTTACTCAATTTTTTGAATGATGCTCCGCAGTTCACACCGAAGGCACATCCATTCCTGGAGCAGTGTTTAGGTTCTGTGTATCGTGACGGTACATTGCCCCGGCTGTTCGGAAGGGGTATGGAGCACCAAATTTTAGTTCGTGTAGTTTACAATATATCAGACTTAGTGTTGATGTACAAAAAAGCTGTTTTCTTTTAAATGAGAAAGAATTGTAGTGATCCAAAAAGTGTTTCTGTCCATTAAAAGTTTGACAGTAACACCTTGGCTGTGAACAGCTAGAAGAAAATTTAAAAGTTCTGAGTTGTTATTTGTTAAAGCTGAGCTCTGGTCTTTATTTTTAATGCATGTACACACATGTGTCAGTTGTGCTTCAGCACAAAATGCAGTTATCTCAAATCAGGCCAGGAAAACTAATGTAGGTGTTGTATGTGCTCATTTTCAGAGATAAATCACGCATGCAGTGTCTTGGGTTTATGCTGAGGGAATCCCAAAGCATCTGAAAAATCACACCTGCATAAGGCTGCATGAAGGGACAGTAGAGCCATCTCTTGTGAGAGGTTACAGGTAGATGATTCACAGCCCTTTGCCTAAACTTTTTCCTCCTGCATGATGGCACGAAGGACTTTGTCTTATACATCTTAGTGTTGTGGAAATTGCAATAATAAATTTAACATCTGAGCAGAGTAAAAAAGCTTGTTTACTTTTGCCTTGCAATCCCTTCACTCCTACGTAGATGCATCAAGCTCCACAGCAGTTACCTTAAAAGGATGAAGAGCAGGTTGGAAATCCCATTAGGATTCCGCACGAGGGTCTCTGAGCACTCCACATCTGAAAAAAAATTAAACATTTCAGCCCATCCCTTAGGACTGTGGAGGTGGCACCGCTCCTTGCGGTGCAGAGACGCTTGTACCGTGCGTTGCTGTTTCTTCCACCTACCCTGATGTGAAATAGTAAGAGATTTTGCAGAGCCGTGAGACCAGATAATTGGCATTTAAAAGTATTGCCAGGATCATGTAAAACTGTGTTTTATTTTCTATCGTTCAGGAGAGTTGTTTAATTTTTTTTGACGGTAGCAGTTATAATAAATGTGCTAGTGTTTCAAAAAGCATAATAATGCGTTGTTCTTATGGGGAAACAGAGCTCCAGAGGAAATGATGGTTTGATTTTGTGCATATTTTCTGCCATAAACATTTTTGGCATTCCTCTTTTTTTTTTCTTTTTTTTTTTTTGAATACTTTATCTTTCCTGCTTGGTTTAATGCAGCATAACCTCCTCTAAATTTAGTGGGAAGTGTAAACGTATGTAATGCTTTTTCTGTGGTTAGAAAATACATGTAGCATTAAGTTATTAAAGCTTGACTTTAAACTATGTCTTGGGCTAATGATTTTACAGTATAATTGCTTTAGTTAATTTGAAGGCAGGTATACATACAGCTTATTCCATTTTGGCACTATAAAGTTTGCCATTGGTATTATACCTCATTTTTTATATGATTTACATAATTTGTGAAACAGATTTAATATTTTGCTTGTGAGCTAATTAGTTTCTGGTTTAGAGCCTTCATTGTATGTTCATTGGGTTTTGAACACCTTTTAGAGTAGCACAGAAGGTCATTGTTGGATCTAAATTCTTTGTAGAGCAATCAATCCCGTTTTAATAAAATAAGTTGCATAATTTTTAATGTAATGAAATTGGGTTACACGGAATTGTTTTCAGCTGTAAATTTGCGGAATTGAAAGAAATATGGTAGTGATGTGTTAATTACTGCGCTGGGCTCTTTCCCTTGTTATGGTATAGTTAGAGATTATTGGACTTTCGATGAGCGCAATTTCGTATGCACTCTAAGGAGCTCTTAAGGGGTGTCTGACTTTTTCGGGGTGGGGGGGGGAAGGAACATTTCTAGTAGAATTAGAAACAAATCTCTGCATAACTTTGAGAAGATTCAATGTTACTACATCACTAACATTGATTAGTAATTGCCAGTTGACAGCAGTTGACTTGCCAAGCACCGGGCTCTTCGGCAGGTGGTGGCGAGGTTGGGTGGCTGAAATAAATGCCCCTTTTCCAGTTCCAGGGACATGCCAGGGAAACGGAGCCCCTCCGTGCACAATAAGCATCTTACAGTCACGTCACACGCCAGCCCCGAGAAGTTCTTTTCCTCTGGTATGTGATTCCTACACGAGGGCACATGCTGGCTGTTTTCCTCTCCGAGGAATTGTTTTCTTGGCTGCCGCCATCCAGTGTTTAACAGTACTGTGCAGCTTTAAGGGCTCCTGGCTTATTAGGAGTCTAAACAGTCTCCTGTATCCTTTGTGTCAAAATGAGTGAAAGCTTTGGCAATCATTTTGGGATTCATTGAGCAGGAAAAGGAGTTGCTCGAAAGAGTCAGACCCTGCGGAAAGGCTAAATTCGCAAGTTAAAAATGGACAGTAACAATTCTTTTCCGAAAATTTTTTGCATCCGTTCCTTGTGCTAACTCGATCTCTTAACTTACTCAGGTTATTTCTGTGCACAAATTATTTCTAATTTGGATTTTGCTTGTCTGTTGCTACCTCTCTTTTTACCTGTGTAGCTCGCACATGCGTGCTCATGCTTTTTTCCTTGTTAAAATAGTTGCACTTAACACAGAGATAAATTAAAGTTAATGAGACAGAACCAGAACACGGGGCAGGTATTTCCCTTCCCTCTGTTTGTGTGCTGTTAGGAACTGGTTCTGGGATTAAAAAAAAAAATAATAAAAATTCCATCAGCCACAATGCAAGTCCGTATCTCGTGGGACAGTTGCTGTAAGTTGTACCCTCTGTATAACCCTGGATCTGCTAAACGCATTTCGTGTTAGAAGCAAATATTAACAGTTGCCTTCGTGCTCTTTGCTAATGTGCATCTGATGTCATTTACCAGTGCACATGAACAGCCTCTTACACAGACACTGCCACAGAGGTTTTTTGAGTGTTTCTAAGAACCTGGAACGAAGGCTGTGTTTTTCTGACATGTTTACGTGTATACGCAGCTAGAAAAAAAAAAAAAAGCTGACTTTTTATTGTTGTATTTGCAGCCCTTCTTGCTCAGCGTTGAGTTGTTAGACCTTTGCAATACAATTATATCGATGGAAGCCTTTAAGGCATTTATTTCCGAGTGGGAATGCTGTTTCTCCTACTTTAAACAATTAGATGAAGTGCAATCTCACTTTCTTCCTGTGGAATGCCACACTTTTATTGCTATCATTTATCAGTTGCAAGATGTAAATAAGACGTAAGCTTAGGAGCCTGGCTCAAATAAAACCAGATTGTATTGATTCTTGTGTGGTACAGAATGAAACGGAAAATCATCTGACATCCACTGGGTGTTCATCGAAGCAATTTTTAAAGAATAAAGGCTGAATACGTACAATATAAATCCCTTATCTTGTTTACTTGATATACGCGTGCAGTTTGAAAGTCAGAAACCTGATAAAAATCACAGCTAATTGTGTGAGATAGTGCCTATTATTTTCATTATAGGTTTAAAACGTGAGATGTCATGGCTTCGTCTAAAAGCAGCTTCAAAGTATGCAGAAACTGTGGAGATGTGCTGACAATTTATTGATGGACGCCTAAAGGCAGGGAGGAAAGAAAAAAACCCAAAACTTTCACATCACTGACAGCAAATGAAACGGAGTGAAAAACTGAGGTTTTGTCCGTGCAGCAAGTTAATGATTTTCTTTTTTTTTTTTTTAAAAAAAAAAAAAAAACACCCAACCTTTCCCCATCCCCCTGCACTGCTAGGGAGACAAGAGGGCTGCTGATTTCTTAAAGCCTTAAAGTTAGCTGACCTCCTAGCTGAACCCGACTTTAATGTAAACATTTTCTTGAGATGGTTCGTAGCAGGGCCAGCAAATCTGGAGAATATTAGTGGCGCTGTGTTTGCGGGAAGCAGGAATCCCTTGGTAATTCTCGGGAGCTCTTTTCCAGGCCAAGGCAGCCTGAGACACAGTTGTGTTTTCAGTTTTGCAGGGTTCGTTGGTAATGCCCTGTGTATCTTTTTAAAATGTAATTAGTAAAGCACATAATTAGTTTTTGCTTTGAAGTCGAAGTTTTCTTACTTGCTTTCGCTCCGTTAAAACTCTTTTACTTCCCCCACCATAGGTAAATAATATGATAGCATAATATTCGTGTTGCTTTAGTCGTCGACGTTTTGGCGTTGGTATACGAATCTAAACAGAAGAGAGAAATTAGAGCAGTGCTTCCTGCGTATCACCTCTCCTTGCAAGAATATTAAGTTGCTTTTAATGCTCCATGCTTAAGCAAATGCGCAGCTGCTGACTCGACCCCGATATTTTAAAGAAAAGTTTTATGCTTGTTTGGGTGTGTGTTAGCACTTCCAGGATCTTCTCATGCGCCTATTCCGGACAGCATGAATTGGTTACAACGGCTGCCTGGTGTCCGATCGCATCAGGAATTGTTCAGGTAGAAACTTGGGGCTGAATTTCTAATTTTTCCTTACCTGCATGCCCTTTTTTCAAGGTCTTTGGTGTTTATCGTAAGCTTGAGCAACTGTTGAAATGACATGCTGAAACGGGATATAATACTTAGCACTTACTTCTTGCTTTTCAGCTTCAAAGCACTTTTCACCCATTAATTGATCTCCCCAACGTCCCAGTCTGCCCAGTCCTTGCTGCAGTACAGCAGCGTGCCTGGAGTGGGTGCACTGGTGGGCAGGAGTCCGACGGACGTCAGTCACTTATTTTGCACCCTAGCACGTGCTCTGTGTTGTATTACGCTGACTATAAAAATCTTAATTTTACTTGCACAAAAAAACATGTTTAGCCATAAGAAACCTGTGCCTGTTATGGGCAGTTGATTGCCGTCACTGCGTGTTGCATGTTAATCTGTACTCCAAAAATTGGGCTCAGTCGGTTTACCCATTAGGTGGAAAAACTTGATAGAATGGACAGATTGATGGAAAGAAATCGTGTGTGTAGTTGATTTTTTTTTTTTTCTGTGCAAAAAAAATACAGCAAAATTGCTTTTTCAATTCAGAAGGAAACCTTACAATTCATCTATTAAAGAGTGTCTGAAATCCAGTTTTCACTTTCGGCACAGGGCGGCAGAGATGGAAAACTCCCTTTAGATCTGTCATTTAAATTACCAAGCAAACTTGCAGAAAGGGGCGGGGGGGGAAAACTGAAGGTTTTCTGCTTATGTATTTTTTTTATTTCAATTTCAGCAGTATGTACCGTCGCCGTCTTGATCAAAACTCCCATGAACAGCACAAAACCGGTGCTTCTGCAGAGTTAGAGCAGAACCCAGGCAGGACGTTACCAACATTTGCTGGTTTTCTGAGATGAGTTGCATCAATTAATCTTTCTTCTCTTGCCCTTCTACCCCAGCTCTCTCTAGGCATCGAGTCTGCCATGCATTTTCTGGAGCAAGGATTCTCTTCGTTTATCTTTTTTGTAGGTTGTAGGATGCTTTGAACACACTGGGCACTAGTTGGAGCGTGTGCTATTTCCTGAAATATAAATTATAATGTAAAGGTTTTATGGTATAATAATTTGATTGACGTTTCTTACAGTATTTCTTTCAGGTTTTGATTGCAGATATGTTTAATTGGTGTTAAAATTGGCTGTTGTGTACGTTCATTGTCATGGCTTGTTTAATACCTCATGTTTGCAGTTGTCCTAGTTTTACCAGCTTGAAAGATGGTTTCTATTTAGTTCCCTTAATGTTTTCCACAGTTTGTTTTAAAACCCACAAATTTAGCTGAAGTGTTTGTTTTTTTACTTAAGAATGTTAACTTTAGAAATAAAATATTTCCTGTTTATCAGCAAAAGTGTTTCTTCCCACTTGCTGGCATGATTTCGAAGATGGATTTTTTATTTCCTTCTCTTACGCTGCCTTTCTTTCTTGTGCTAAACATAATAAACCCTGAGCAATGATAAAGCTTATTTAACCCAAATATACCTGCCTCACCTCAAATAAATACAAAATAAATTGGGCAAAAGAAAGAGATAATATTTTTGAATCAGTACACAAACATTGCTCTCCGTAAGATATTCATTGTACTGCGATAAATGGGGAAAATATATTGAATTTATGCACACATGATTGACTTTTCATACAGTGAACCCAGGTTAAACATCTTGAATATGGAGTATGAATAGAGCTAACATTTTCATATGAAGGAATAATGAAAATGAACAGAGCTCCATTTCGACTGATAGCAAAGAACATTTGATACTCCAAGGCATAAAATGTGTTTAGTACTTGGGTTTTGTTAAGCCTGACAGAAGCCAGGAAATGGGATGGTACAACTGCTGCATAAAGGCTTCTTCTATACCCGATGACAGGCTCGAGGATGCGACTGGGTAAAAGCAGTAACGCCACCCGACCACTCTTCATTCCCTACAGTAAGAGGAGAAGGTATTCACGGCTGCGCGTTGTCATTGGGTTCGCGTCGGAAAACGTCAGTCGTTAGGACGTGGGTTTTGTTCCCTGGGTCGAGCCTGGCGCCAGGCTGCAGGGAGAAGGGAAGAGCAAAACTTCTTGTGGGTTTTACGGGGTGGACAATGCGTGTGATTTTGATTTTGATTGTCCTTGGTTTGTTCTGTAGTAGCCCTGGATGAAACGGGTTTTAGTCCAGGTAACGGGAAGGACATCCCGGTGCTTTCCTGGCTCAGTGAGGTGCATGGCTTGCAGACCAGCTGCAGTTTAAGAGTCACCAGCATTACTTGCTCTGGGTTCCTAACTACAGTGGTCCTTTCTTCTCCCCCATGGCAGCGTCTTCTAGTCAAGCCGCTCTGACAGAGGATAACAGGCCTGTATTTTCAGGATTTTCTTCCTGCGGTGATTTCAATCCCTGATGAGCTTTACTGGTTGAGTCTGTGCGTGTTACTGTTTGATAGGCAGAAAAATCAGAAGTCAAAATATGCAGGTAATGCAAAAACTGCCCAAAACTTTCGTGTTATTCCCTTCCCTGCCCACCCACCCCTTTCATTTCTAGCAGAAGCTTAAGTTGCTTTTCTCTTGCAGCCCTATAAATGTGCTTGTTTCCTTAGTTGTAACCCTATAAATGCTCTCGTTTAACATGGACTGTGTTTGAAGAGTTGACCTCTTATTTGTTTTTAGTGTTTTAAATTAAAAGTTGAAAGGTACCTAAAAATCAACTTAAAGAAAAACTTGGCCCGGCAATTAAGGTTTGACGTCGGAGTCTCTCCAGCTCCCGCGTACACGCAAGGAAACTTTCCTGAAGAATCACACAAGGGAGAAATTCTTCTGATCAGCGAATACACAGCCTGTATAGCTCTGAGGGAAAGCTTGGCTTCTACTCAATTAAAACAGGCTCTTAATTGATCCTGTGCTAACCCAGAATGGGAGCTTTTTGCTTTCTTCCAAGGAGATGGAGACAAAAATAAACTAACAAGGACACCTGTCGGCTTGCAAACTCGGGATGTTTTCAGACTCTGCTGAAAGGGTGTTGTGATGCTTACGGTTTAATCATCATAATGATGATTTACATTAACAGCTTAAATATATAGAACTTCCCAGTGAAACCTGTACTTAAATTCCTTTGGACTGACCTAAAATACCTTGGTTATTGTGTTTTTTAAATACAAACGCCATATCAGCATCCAGGAGAGTTGAAGAGCCACTGCAGGGGTGGCTACTTCTGCACTAGCCTAAAGGTGACCTGTTTTGCTGTTCTTCAACATCAGCTTCAGCCAGTGTGAGTTGAAGGTCTTGGACCTCTTACCTTTGCAGTAACTGTTTTCTGTGTTGTGGATCCTGTTACGCATTTTAAAAATGCGTTTTTAACAGGTTTCTCTGCGCATCTTGCAAGTTCGTCACTGTGTATAGAATGTCTTAATTCAAGAACTCTTTGAATTTGTGTCAAGCTTTTGGCTGATCCTGCACGCAGTCATCTTGTATCATTTAATCTCAGTTTGTTCACCTGTGAAATGGGTGTGATGTAATGCTTAAAAAAATGCACTTAATACACTAGTATATCCTGCAAACAAATAGGATATTATGTGTAGAGAACTTGCTGCTGGGTGGTAGGACAACGGTATATGCTAAATTTTCCGGACGCAGAGCATGCAGAAGGGACAGTACAGTTGTGGTTTTTGAGTGTTGTGTAAGAATAAAACTTTTTAGTCCACTGAGGATACCGTACCTCATTTAGACAACCCTTTCAGAGCCTGCACAGACTGTTGGAGCTATATTTTTCCAAACCAAAATATTAAGTGAGACAAAATGACAAGGGGAGAAGGCAACTAAAGATTTTTGTCTTCCCATCCTTAAAATTATCATTGTTGTCTGCAGCTGTAAAACTCTTTTGTTGCGTTGCCCAACTGGAGCCCTGAGCTCTCCGGGAGCAGCACCAGCCTTGCTGTGCCAATTCTTCATCTCAGGAGGAAGATGAAGAACAGTTTTGCAATTAGTGCAGTGGACGGGGATTCGGAAGATTGGGGTCAGACTTGCTTTGTGACCTTAGGTAGGTCACTTCCTCCATAAATCAGTCTTATTACAATAATATTTCCTTTCCTTCATCTTAGGTATGTCTTCTGTATTTGATTTGTAAACTGTTCTGACTGAGGGCTTTTCAGGTTAAGTCTGGACAGCATCTACCACAATGGAGTTCTGTTGTTAGCTGGGGTCTCCAAGATGCTTCTTTAATAAAAACAATCATAAATTCAAAGCTACTATTATGTTACATCATTCTTTTAAACGTTGAGACATATGAGGTTATACCTGTTAAGCTCAAAAACTCAGGAAATACCAGTGGTAAGGTTGGACATAGAATCTTAACATGCCATTGCACGACTGTGTTGCAGTCGCAACGTGTTTCTCAAGTGTACAATATCATTAATATTTGACATTTCAGAACTCTGTAAACAGGAAAGGCAACGAAGCTGGTGATGAGGGGTCTGGAGCACAAGTCTTATGAGGTGCGGCTGAGGGAGCTGGGGTTGTTCAGTCTGGAGAAGAGGAGGCTGAGGGGAGACCTCATCGCTCTCTACAACTACCTGAAAGGAGGTTGCAGAGAGGTGGGTGTTGGCCTCTTCTCCCAAGTGACAAGTGACAGGATAAGAGGAAATAGCCTCAAGTTGCGCCAGGGGAGGTTCAGGCTGGATATTAGGAAAAATGTCTTTACAGAGAGAGTGGTGAAGCATTGGAAGAGGCTGCCCAGGGAGGTGGTGGTGTCACCCTCACTGGAGGTGTTCAAGGAATGTGTGGACGTGGCATTGTGGGACATGGTTTAGTGGGCATGGTGGTGTTAGTTGATGGTTGGACTTGATGATCTTACAGGTCTTTTGCAACCTTAATGATTCTGTGATATGATGTTGTGTACTCCGAGCAGTGATTTGCTGGAGCTTGATTTGGCAAACTGGATCTACAAAACTACAATGTAGTAGTTTTGCTTGATATTTACATCCAGGCACCTAATATCTACTTTAGTCATTGGTGTATGGTTTTGTAGGTACTTGTCATTGTGTGTGTATGAAATTCTTTTCTGCTTTCATTTTATTCACTTGTAATATTATACTTTACATTGAATATTTCAGAATCCAGAGGAGCATTTTAGAACAGCAAAATTTTACTCAGTGTATATCATGTGAATGAACCTACTGCTGAAGCCCAGTACAAGCGATCTGTATACGCCCAGTTTGTCCAGTGCTTCCCAGTTTAAAGCTGACTGTGCCTTTGCAACCCGGCCTCTGTGCACAGGAAATCCCTGCTCCTTTCTGAGCAGACCTAGGAAAAGAAAACAACGGGAGCGAGATGCCTTTGCCAGGGCAAGTCATTCAGCCTGCTCTGATTTTCCAAGTATTCCCCAGACGTGCTGCTGTAGAAGAACGGGCAGCAGATTGGTTTTTCTGTTCTGGCAAGAGATACACAACCAGCAGATCATCAACTGGGCCCATCTGCACTGTCAAAGATATATAACTCAACTCAGAGCACTTCAGGTCTTTCGAGAGTTAGCAGGCATCCCTGACACTGTCTCAGGATGGCTTTATGTGAAATTTGTTGGATATTTAAAAAAAAAAAAAAAAAAGGATTAATTTTGGCGGCACACTAGCAGATTGGTCTGTTCTGTACATGACCAGAGTTGTGCCTTGCATCAAAGCGTGCATGGATAGGGATGGGGTTTTACTGCTGTAGGAAAGTCCATGAGTAGAAAGTTGAGGTCCAGAAAATGCTGTCCTAGATAATTTCTGCAGAGTCCAGTTTGTTCACTTTTGCTTGATAAGGAGTGAGGCAAAGATCTAAAAGCCCTGACTTGTTTAAGTAGGAAATCTCATTTGTACTTGTTGGAAGTAGGGCCAATTAATTCACGTACATGCCGGGTACAACAAAGCTTCTCAGAGGATGGTGTCCCTCTGTTTCACATTGCTTTGACAGCTCTTGTATAATTCATCCCCCTCTGCCTTCCTCTTCATGATCTTAGCTTTCACCTTGTCAGATTTCTCAACAATTCTTCCGATTTGCTTATGCTTGCTTTCTATATAATGTGTCGTTGGCTTTCAGACCTCTGACGTCTTCAGCTTTTCAACCTCACCCTTGAGGAACGTGTGGACATGGCATTGTGGGACATGGTTTAGTGGGCATGGTGGTGTTGGGTTGATGGTTGGACTTGATGATCTTACAGGTCTTTTCCAACCTTAGTGATTCTGTGATTTTGTGACAGCCATGTTAAATTCTAGCTTTCATTGTTTTATACTATACTGAATTTACATGGATGGCTTCAACGATACCATACCTAGTTTTCACCAAAAAACTCCAACGCACCATTACGAGGGTGGTTTCCACCTCTGCTCTGTCACCCTTGGGGCAGCAGAACCGCAGTTAAACTTTTGTTCCACTTTCCCATAATTTGAGCAGGAGTGAGTAATATGTCCTAAACTTTTTTTTTTAAAGGCTATGACAGGCCAGACCTGATAATTTTTAGCATGATAGGGAAAGCTATAACCTGCTGAAAATGGGGGTTATAATTAAAACGTGTAGGCACCCTGAATTATAGCTGTTGCGAGGGTTCCAACTATAGTAATAATTGAAGACCTTTTAATAATTTTATATGTTCTTTTCTAGCTTGGCCTTGAGCTTAGGCAGGACTTCAGTTTCAAGATAATTTTCTTGTCCTCAAAAGCTAAATTGCTTTCTTTAATATAAAGCATACAATAAGGAGTGCAACTGAAAAGCTGTATGCCTACTGAACCTGCTCTTTCCGCATGAGACTCCACTTGTTAGGAGCAGATCCAGAAGAACAAACACTCTTTTATTATTAGATGATAAATCCCTGATGCCGTATCACTGTTTTGGCTTTCAACCTTATTGAACTTTCAAGAGAAATGCCTCTGTTTATAACATGAATTGCCCAGTAGCATCCAAATATCTGTCACTGTACTATGGACTTGAATTTTTATTCGGTAAACTGTGGAGTGTGCTGTGTTGCTAATAGCATGGCTGATACTGTACGACTGGGATCTGGCTTACATCCTGATGGAAACCTGTAGAATGAGATGTGGGGTTTACCATTTTTATTACAGAATTTTGATTGCAAGTTTCAACTTCTAATAAGTTTTAATTAAAGGAGTTGGCAAATTAAGGTAGGTTCTTCTGAGTGCCTGAGAAATACAAAATAGTATTTCTGCTGAAAGTTATTGGGATTGTTATTCCTAGATTACTGAAGCGCTGTTGAGAATACGGCCCTGAGTTCAAAAGTATCAACGCTGAAGGCAAAACCCCATGTGCTTTAGAAAGTAGTATTTACAACCACGTAGAAATATCTGAATAAATAGTGATACGTCTAGCATCTGACTTTGTTAAATGCAGAAAGTTTGTTGGAATGGAAAAGCAGTTTGCATTCCTGCATGCGTGCACATATGCGTGTTTGGCGAATTATGTTTCCATGTTTGAGTTTTAATTCATCGTTCTCAAGTAGGTTCTGCTGGCTCTAAAATTGGGGAAACTGAGGCAAGGCTCGGAATTTGGTTTGCAGGCAACTTAGTTTAGAGACATCTGTGGCAAAGCAAAGGTAAAAGTTTAAATTCACTGGCTGCTGGATTGGTGTCTTAGGTGCAGGGTTGCCTGTGAAATTTGCTTCCAAATCATTTCCTTTGAGATACCCAGCATGTTGCTTCAGCAGGAATCTTCGCTTTTGACACAGCAGTGGGGTATTATGCCAAGAAACATTTTTAGAATATTGGTATCTTAGCCCCCCGGTACAGTATCTGTTTAATATTTGGGAAGATCTCAGCTGCAACAACCAAGTAGCAAAAATTTTCTTCTCGTGGGAGCTTTCTACCGAGTTCTAGCACATAGTCAAGATCTGGTATTTTATAATGCCAAGAAATGTCGTTAAAAGGCTTTATAAGCTATCAGGCTTTAAGCAGTGTTTTCTGCTGCAGAGTATCAAATTGATAGTCAACCATAATTTGGTTTTTAAGTTTGTCTGTTGAATGAGTACCAATTTGTATAGATAATATATTGTGTGTTAAAGTGAGTGCTCCGCTTTTGTACATTCCCTTCCATTAAGAAGATGAGACCTCGGATAACTAGGAGTTTCAGATAATGTGGAATCAAATACATTAGCAAGTCGTACTGTAACAAATCAGCACAATGACTATTTTATGTTTGAAGTGGAGATCGTGTTTGGAGTGTCTGTAAATGCCTTGTTGGAAAAATCAATTCCGAGCATCTCCTTTCTCCACGTTTTGATTCATTTTACCTCGAATGTATTTTGACACTGAAAGTTTCAGTCCACTCACATGTAGGATTTAACTCTCTCGGCTTTTTTAAGCTTAATCCAGATTTACACCAGGGTAGCTGGGAACAGCGTGTCCTTTTGAAGGGCACGTTAACCACTGCTTAATTTCTGTATTTGACTGGTAAAGCAGCGTAAGAAAAGCATGCACAGGAGACATCTGAAGAAGAAAATAAACTTAAACAACATGGCACTTTTGCATTGTTTCCTCAAGACATCTCCCTAGACCTCAAACTCCTAATAATTTTGGACATCTCTGGTTTTTTGGCACACTTGCACCGTGTAGAACAGTAACGCTATAGCATCCTGCCCAGTAGGACTGACAGAGCTTGTTCCATTTGGGGCAGGCAAATGACTAAATCAGGCTTCCTAGTACACTCAAAGAGCTCAAAGCACTTGAGGAAAAATATCAATAATCCCCATTTGATGGAGGGTGGGAGTAAGGCGCAGAGCTGTGTCTTGTCAGGCACCGCTGAGCTGGTCACTGGCAGAGCGGGGCCTTCAAATCTGCTTGAAATAGGAAAGTCGATGAGAGAAAGAGATACAGGAGGGCTCTTCCAAACCCCCCAGATCGGAGGAAGACGTTTTATAGAGAGATGTGACGTGTTCCTTAGTTTGATTTATTTATTTTTCCTCGCTAAGAGAGAGTCTGCTGTATTCCACGTTAGATAGTCTTTGCCCTGGGTGCAAAAAGCTTTTGCATTTTCTGAAGGGATATATTGGTAGTGTTGTGAAAATGTGACTGTGACCTATTTAGACGGGTTAGAGTGGGGTACAAATCTCTGCACTAGGAAGAAGTATCATTTTCCAGCTGGGCAGAAAATCGCATTTCTTCTGTAATAGAACACAAGAGCTCATTGAGCAGCGGAGTGGAGTGGCTGAGCCGTCAGCACTCCACCGGGGGAATGAAGTCTCCGCTTAAATATTCCATCAGATAGCAGAAATCCTGGGAGTCCAAAGAACAGAATTACTGGCTTGAGCAGATGACCAAAAAGTTCTTCTTTTTCTCAGGAGAGACTGCTCGGCTGCAGCAGAGGATTGTTTTCAGAGAAGCTGCAAGATGCTTTCTGTATGTATTCTCCTTGTTAGTCATCAAGAGCTGAAAATGAAGACGAAAGTATTATACATAAGCATAACCCTGGACTGGCAAGAAGATGACGTTCAGAGGTTCATGCACATTTAAATGAGCCTGTCTTAGAAACAGGAACTTTTGAATCAAAGACTTCTGTTTCTCAGAAAATTGACCATTTGACATAAACGCTCAGAAGTTGGGTAGGGGGACTACCCTAAATTATTAGGGGTGGGACAGTCCAGTATTTGCGTTGATGACGTTGCAGCCAGGATCAGACAGCTTGTAAGGAGGAGGTAATATCTCCTCTTAGACCTCCTGTTGTGGTTAGGAAAAAACCAAAACAAAAAACTTTCAAGCAGGCAAGGTCTTGGCAAATAGCTTGTGCGTCCAAAATGACATCTCTTTAAAAAAAACCATCTGTTCTTACTAGTCTAATAGGAGATTGCTTCCCCTTAAAAACCTAGACTTTGCTCCCTTTCTTCAAGAAATGCTTAAAGATGATGAATTTTTACAATTTATTTTAAGATTTAAAGAAGCTTCAAAAATTCACGCTGTAATAAAAACATTAACGTGCAAGACTCTGTGAATTTGGGCAATGTCACATCATTAGGTTTGTGCCGGTGCTCTGAAGTGCATCAGAGTTATTAAATTTCATTATGCGAGATGGGCAAATCTTATCTTGGCCTCATGCTAGCGTCACAGCAGCGAACTTGTTGAATTCCCGTAAGTTATGGAAATATCTAGTGTAGAACCTAAACTCTGTATTACAAGTTTTGACACAACTCCATTTCAACCAGTGGGGAACATATATTATTTTCTATCCTTCAAAGCTGCTTTCTGTAGAGATAACATTGGCAAGGATAGCTTCGAAGATAGGCGCTCACTCAGCGGAGGAACATTTCTGTATTACTCGCAAAGATAAGGCGGTATTAAGAACTTCCTTGGAGTTCTTACCAAAAATCAATTCTATCTTTTATAGTTCTCCAGAGATAATTCATCCCTCTGCCCATCCTAATCCGCGCTGGGGGGGGCAGAGGCAGGGAGAAGGATGTGGTACAAAGTGTGGATGTTACCATCTCACAGTCCTTTTGCGATTTATTTTAAAATTTAAAACTGTACCTTTTCTGAATGGGGTGTCAACCACAAAGGGATGGTCATTCCCAAGTCGGTCGTAGCCTGGTGACCAAAGTAGCTAACGAATTGCAAGGAATGAAACTGCTCTCTCTGCCAGAAGAAACTACTTATGGTGTCTTTCAGAGATGCAAATCATACTGCAGATGAACAAACACCAACGTTTCCTGGTTTTTTAAGACATGTCCCCTAATCCAAGGAGTGAGAGATGGACTCTTTCTCCTTCTGACTGTATAAAAAAAACTGATTAACCAGATTACACTTTTTTTCTTAAGCAAAAGGTAAACTGGTAGGTTCTGTGTTAGATATCCAAACTCATCCTATACTTCTCATTTTCAGCTCTGCCGCCAGTATTTTGTGTGACAGTGAGCATACATAAATAGTTTGTCCTTTCTGAGCCGTGTTTGTTTTTTCCTCTGTAAGAGGAGACCACTGGTTTTGTTTGTCTGTGCAAATTCTTTGCCGTTTCTCAATGAAGAGCCTGCAAAAATATGTGCCTGTGGCATGAGCAGGTTGTCCTGAAATACCTGGTCTTGGTAATAGAAAATTCCCAAAACAGTGGCTTAGCAAAAATATTATTCCTGAGCAAGAATGAATTTAGACTTTTATTCTGAATTAAGTATCTTGTGCCTCTAAATACCTGCTATTCTTGAGCAGTCACAGAGCCTGTTAATCATAATGCTTGTGATAAATGATATTTTTTGCCACTCTGTTATTCAGCATGTCTGGTATATGTCAAGGGTAATATTCTCTTGCGGTGGTAGCGTACTGACAATGGATATAATGTATTTACAGTTTCTCAGGTGTCCTGACTAAAATTGTTACCTGTCTTTTCTCCTCCCAGTTTCTTATACTTTTGACCATAACTGACTATTTTTTTTCTTTTCTAATTTGCAGAAGGCATAGCTGCAAGTCCTGACAACGCCTTTCTTACTTAGAGGATTAAGAAGGTGTCCTTGTTCTTGCTCACAAATTTGACGGTTAGATTTCTTTCTCCCCGTAAGGCACCTAGATTTTCTAAACAGCTTTCTGTGCAGATAGCTGAGTAAATCTTAGATATTTTTTTTTTGTAGGAAGCCTTTAATAGCCAGAGCACAAGGTATTTATCCCACGGTAGCAGAGGTATCTTAGAGACCCATAAAGAAATTACGGCAAAAGGAAGCAAGTAGTTATTGTATTAAAATTCCTAATGCTTTATTTTTCTTGTTACTTCATCCCACAGTTCTGGAGGTCATGTTGATTTAACTTAATGAGTTCCTGGGTGTACACAAAGTACACCAACATTTTGTGTTTGTTTCTCTAGCCCAGAAATGGTGGAGGAGGAGGAAGAAGCTCAGAAATAAAATAAGAATCTGATGTCTGCCAGGGTCTTATCAAGCACTTGAAACAAACTCAACTTACATATTTGTGGATCTGAAATTCTTTGTTAAAGGCTCTTTAGCTCCCTGTAAAAGAAGTAGCGGCATGTTCTTTTTGTACGTTTCAGTGATATTTCATCTTTGAGAGAGGTTTCTAGACGTTATCTGAAGTTCTTCTGCTGTTTGTCTTTCAGCTTGGAACAGTGACAGTTCTTGGCGGGAGGGAGAGAGGAAAGGGTTTTCCTTCTCCCACTTTATTAGGGAATGGTACGGTGTAAAGAGGGGGAAACAAAACAAAATTAAGAAGGTAAATCGAGGAGTGATCTCTGCTGAGTCGGAGATGCCATTCAGGAAAAATAAATAAATTTCCTGTCTCAGTTGGAAAAGGAATCCTCTGTCCTACTGCAAAGTAAGAGATCTGAATAAGTCTTCTCCTGAACTTTCTCCGTCTGCAGCAAGAGGCTGAATCGGTACACAAGCGTCCCTATCTACCCTTAAGAGAAGATGAAAGCAGTTCTATCTCACCTGAAAGGGCTCATAGGTCTACTAAAATACAAAAAGCAAAGTTAGCAACAGAAATCGTGTATGTATACTGTGATATACTGACCTTGAACGTTGTGTTTTCATCGTGTGCTGTTCTTTTAAGTTGGAGGACTGATACCCCACGTCTGACATGGGATGCTCTGTGCTGGCTGGAAGTTTTGTCTTCTGTAGCTGTGGGATACTGCCAAGAAGAGCGGGCATGCTCTCATCTCTGGCTGTTTGTTTCTCCCCCTTTCCTTTGAGTTGGTTAAACAAGTTGATTAGGCTAAAAGTTGTTTTTTTTCAGGGAGGAGGGAGAGGAGAATTTGGCTTTTCCTTCAGCTCACTGAACTCAGCTGCCCTGTGGCTGCACGGCCGCTGGATGCTGTGGGACGAATGTCAGAGTATGGCTGTGCTTGAAGCCAGGGTAGCGTGCAACCACGCTCTAAGGCAGTCAACGTTAGACGGTGTTGGTACCCCGTGTCCCAGGCTGCTGCTGATTGCAAGCAACTTCATCCTTCTGAGCATTATATTAGAAACCAGAAAACCCCAAGTGATTGTAAGCTAATTCATCTTGGCTGTAATGCACTAGGCAGATACATTATCATGGTTTGGCAAGGTGATGCTGAATTCACCATTTTAAGCAAGACAATCTATAACTTAGTGACCAAACTGGGATTCTTCAGCTATTCCTGGTTTCTACTATAACATATGAATAATAAAGCAGGATCTGCAAAAGTTATATCTAAAAGTCAGATATCTAAATCCCTTCTGAAAGTAATGAATGCTTCATGAGAATATGAGGTGTAATTACTTTTTAATAACTGCTGAGATACGTCACATCTGAACAGCTTCTTATCTAAGAGTATCCTCAGGCATTTTTTATTTTTCTGGATGTGCATAAGAAATGAAGCCACAGTATCTGCAGTGGCAGGTGTGAGATGGAAGAACTCGGGAGTGAAGAGACTCTCCCGAGACGAGTGTTTGAGGACCAAAACTTGCAGGATTTAGCACTACATGATGGAGAAACCAAACTAGTAAGCAATTGCTGCGCATTCGCATTCTGGCTTGTTCCAGTCACTTTGACTATGTGTCCACATCCTTATTCATCCCATCTTCCTCATTTTGCCCCTGAAATACTTATTTAGTGGAACTCCTCTTTATCTCCTCTCCTTCTTCTCTAGTACTACTTACAGACCAGTGTTTCATGGGCTTCCTGGATGTTTTGTCCTTTACCCTTTGCTTCAGTCTTGCCTTTGGCCACCAGTCTCCTTCACGAAAATATCCGGAGTGACACAAAAAGCAAGTATGTTCCTGCCTCTTCTGGTTTTTATATTTCTGCTAAATGTTAGCAAAAGAGAAAGCTTAGAATGAGGGACAGGAAAAAGACAGAAAAACTGTAACATTTTCTGAGTTTTGGAAGGGGTGGGCAATGAAGACCAAACAAAAGGAGGAAAATACAAGGATGAGAGAAAACAGAGAATCAGAACAAAAAGAAGACATACACAAATGGGAGAGCAAATCTTCAGTGTTGTTTTTGTTCATGATTTATTCATGCAGCAGTGTGGGTGAAGGTAGTGCTTTACAAACATGATTCAGGTCCCTGCCCCATGAATTTACAATTTGAATTGGGAAGTGGGAGAAATTAATGCAGAAAACCTCCGCATTACAATTTATTTCTCTGTAACACATCCCAGAGCATATTTCATTTTGGGGAGAGGGAGGTGACGACAGATTGTTGTTGCTAGTAAGATTTGGGTCAAACTGCTGCTTACTATTTGGCACGTAACTAGATAAATAGGGGGGCGTTCTTAAAAATTACATGTCACGGCAGGAAGATAATCCCCTCCCCACCGAATTTCAAGTCCCGTTCATCAGCAAAGGTGTTTGGCTGAGCGTACTCTGCAACAATTTATCCATTAAAACCCAAGCTTCCCTACCACTGGCTTTAATCCTAGCTTGGAAAGAGCTCCCTTGCCACGGCTGAGCACGCTTCGTTCTGCCTGAATTCCAAGAATACCAACAGTTTGTGCTCACTCCCATAGATAAATCTCCCCTCCACCCCCCAAAACTCATGAAGACAGAGGTGGTAAAGGTCTGAGTTTATGGAAGCCATGTGGAAGCTTTATCTGCGTTAGCCAAGAGCTGGAATACAGTCAAGCAGGCTAGGTTAAAAATTGCCAAACTACCCCTCCGGATGCTAGCAAGGGCTGGTTATATCCATCTACCAGAATGTCAATTACGAGGAAACGTATGTCTAGAAAATAACTTATATGAGGTATTGCATGGGATCTGCTGGAGCTGGAAGGTTGATGGGCTTTTAAAAATAAAGGCTGTAGATTCTGTTTGATGGTGGTGGTTTTAAGAACATGGGTTTAGTAAGTGTGGCAAGAAGAAGATCATGATCAAATAAATCATTACAGATTAATTTTGCATCAGCTGTAAATGCTTTTGCTGCATTTGATAGCTAAGGGAAGTTTAGTATCTCAAGATGAAGAAGTTGTCTTTAGTTTGTGGCTTCTTTGGGGGTCTTTGTAGAGCACCAACTGGTGTCCCTGGGAATGTCAGTTCCCTCTTGGTAGGACCTCACCTGGTAGCGTACCAGTCTTGAGTCCATGAAACGGGAAGATTACATGGGAACTCGACAACTCTAAAATGAAAGATTTTTTGTGTGTGTGTGTCTGAGTGGAAAGTTAATGTTACGTAAAACTGCCTGCTGAAGCCAATTCCTTTGCTAAATTTGTTTTCATAGGGTTTTTTCATTTCTCCCTTGTGTCCAAGAAAAATATTACTTAGCTAAAAGACATTAATTCAGTTTAAATCAGGGTATCAAGACCTCTGAGTCTAGTACTGATGTGCGTGCACAAGTTTCTTGTTTAAATTAAGCCTGCTGGTTACTAGCTCTTTGTTTGTTTCTCCACTATCCCTGCTTTTCCTATATTCAGGATGCTTATCTCATAAAATGCTAGAAACCTAATGGCAGAGTACCATTTTTTAAATAATTCAGATGGAAAAGCAATATCCTGCAAAATTTCTGTAATCAAGTATGTATACAATCCAGCTTATGCGGAAACTTGATCAAAATAGATCCTTAACTTCTAGTTAAGCCTAATCAGGTTTTTTTTTCCAAAAGCAGTGTTCGATACAAAACGACTTCTCATTTTCCTTTGCGATGGGCACATCATTTTTGTTTTGTTAAAGGACACAAGTTGCATCCCTTAGATATACAGCTTGGGCAAGCTTTGCAAAACAATTAGCGCATCTTTCACATGGTCTAAACTCGATTGAATAATTACTCAAATAATGGTCAGTAATGGAATACATAGGGTTATCTCGTGGCTAATCCTCAGGTAATGGAGTTGGTGTAGCTCTGATTTTTCTCTCAGCAGTTCCCAGTGAACAGGAGACTGAGACAAAAGTCATTATGGGAAGTGGAGGGAGCCACTGGAGGCCAGCAAGGAAAAGGAGGCCTTATCTTAAGCAATTAATCAAGAAAACTCCTATTGTGGGACAATTATTCAAAGCTAATTCTAAAATAGCTTTAGAGCCTGAGGTCCTGGAGGTTTTTCTGTGTGTTTTTTTGGTTTTGTTTTGGTTTTGTTTTAAGAATTTTGCCAAGGTCATGGGGAGCACTGGGGCAGACCTTGCATCAAAATGACGGCTGCTGCGTACCTAAGGTGGGTTGAGCGTGAAGTGCAGCATCACCCAACGTTGGCTTTGAGGTCCTTGTCGGAGCTGTAATTTCTTACTTAAAAAAATGGGTTGGAATGTTTCTAAACAGAGACAATATTTTGAAACTTGCCTAATGTTTCCACAAAAACATCCTCTGTTATTTTGCGTCCATCACAAGCGATCCCAAGAGGAGCGTATCACAAATCATTTCACCTTTGTGCGATTGTCACCCCAGATCTCCTAGTGGGTAGTAGTCCTAGTAGGACTCTGATATCTGAATCTCTCTTCTATTCTTTTTCTCTCTTTCTTTACACTGCTTTTTGCTTAGCTTAACTGTCCTACAAAGGCTTGCAGCAACTGCAGAAGCGTAGGATTGTTTTGTGGCTTTGGCTTTGCAAAAGACCACGAGGTCTTTCCAATTGTCCCCCAAAAAGCTCTTGTATGGTGAGAGCATCTAACAGACCCCTTTGCTCTGTTTTTAGCCTCTTGAGCTCCCTTGGAAGTGAGATTTATTTGAAGATGTTGCTGTGATCCATGAGGTCTTACAGAAAGAAGCAATAGATTTTAGCAGCTGTCCCTGAAAAATTATAAGGTCGACAGAAAAAAACCAGAGGTTTTAAATTGGATGTGGTTTAAATTTTCCTGCGGCCTCCTGAGTTGGGCTCCTTGCTGGAGTGGGAAGCCGCCCGCAGAATTATTACTCAGCGCGGTCACCCCATGCTCTTGTAGCACTTTTTTTCCAGCGGTGCTGACAGCAGCATTTTGAACCCACCGTAGCGTAGGGCTGTCCGATCCGGTTTCAAATGGCTGTTGAGTGCCGCCTGAGAAGTGCTGCTGTCTAGATGTATGTGATCACGCTGCCCTGATTAGTTTTCTCTCTGCCTATGGGCACCTTTTGCAGGGCAGGGTTACAGGGAGAGCCGGGGACACACATGTGCTCCCATACAGACTAAAAGCAGAGAGGCTGAAAGACAAGGAGAGTCACTAATTGGATTTGTAGCTATAAGAAAAAAAATCTCTTAAAGTAAACATTTTTCTCTCTCTAAGTCTTTCCTTGGCTTCTTTCGTGAAGACAGCTTGAAAGTATCTGTTTCGGGGGTGAACCCTTCCCAGCAAATTTAATTTTGAGACTTGTCAAGCTTTATTAAAGCCTTATCATCAGTGATATCCTTCTCTGCTAGATCAAGAAGATTATATTTGTTATGGGATTCGTATTGTATCTCAGAATTCTTCCCAGCAAATGTGGGTTTTCACGTGTGTACCAAGACACACCACTACCAAGTCAGAGTACTGAAGTCCCGGGGTGTGCGTTGTCAGCACATATTCATGAAGACTTTGGATGCTGTTCAAAGTCGTGGGGTGGAGCTGCATTTGTATGTCTGAGTTAGCAAGTATTTAAATAAACGCATTGCTCTGGGTGGCAAAAGCGTTCCTAACTGCTGCTGGTATCCTTAAAGAAATGAGCTGATATACCCATTCCCAACAGCTGGAATATTTGGTAAATACTTCTGGGTATGGTGGGCATAGATCTGTTAAGAGAGAGGGTGAACACATGCCTCTTTTTACTTTGAAGATGTCGTAACTCTTTTTGCATTAGTGGGACTTTCCAGTCAATGGCAGGGCTTTTTTTATATATTTTTTTTTTATTCTTATTAAATTTCAGTGACTTACGTTCATCTGTGCCACTATGGATAGATAGCGCAGATCAGGGGTTTGTGTAACATACTTCTCCCATTTTATTCTAGAGCACAGGCTCTGCTTGACCTTTTTATACATCTCAATTCATATATTGAAAATAAACTTCTCCCTCCCCCAGTCCTTTCTCATTTTTATATAATATTTTTTTATTGCTGGGAAAATACTTCATTTCCCTTTCTTCTCCAATGAAGACAATCAAATGGATGGAAGAGTCTCTAAATACGTGCTCTGTTGTTTGGGGTTTTTTTTTATAGTGCCCAGAAGTAACCAAAGCACTTTGAAAAATACAGATACGGTTCTTGCCCCGAGCAGCTTATCATTTGGTTTAGGACATGCCCTTGCAATAGCAAGTAATGCGCTATAGGAAGAGGAGCAGAAAGGCAATTAATGGCCAAATGAGTTGTTGAACTAAAAAGTTATTTGAAGGTGATATAAACACTCACAGCATCTTTGTCCTGCATAGCAAGAGTAATGATGGTCTTTAAGTCGCGTTGAGCCAAAGCATCCTTCTGGTAACACTTTTTTGCAGAAGCTCCATCGCGTGAGCAAGTATATAACGGATTAATACCCAAAATAGCCCAGGTTTACTTTCAAGGGAGTAAAGCAAATCACAGGTAATTGCAGCTGCTTGCAGACCTCGTCTGGCAGAGGTGTTCTCTCTCCACCTGGACTTTATGCCGCACCTAGCACAGCGGTGTCCGTCTTTATCTCCCGAACTTGGAGATGAGCTGATCCTTAAATAGGAGACCACTGTCTTCATATTCCCATTTCTTCCATGCTACCACTTACACGTCAAACATCTTCCCTGCGCTGATCAGTATTGCCACCATCTCCCCTCCCATCTCTTCTACCTTTGCCACAAAACCAACAACGAGTCTGGTCACTGATGATCACTGGGCTGAAGGGCATGTTTGCTATTTATAGCAGCAATAGAAATAGAAATATGCTTATTATTACAATCTAAAATACCCCATCATGCCATCCTGGCTGTCTCTTACTTGCTGTCTCTGAGACTCCTGAGGACAAGAGATGTGACTCTTAAGTTCTAGCACCCGTGCCCTAAACCACAGTTCTGCTGTCACGGGTGCGTTACACAGAAAGCAAAGCTTCTGGGCTTTAAATTTTAAACTTCTGGGAAGAAAGGGTGAGGCCTGATGTACTAGCTGGTGAAAGAAATAAGTGATGTCTATGGGACAATTATGCTCTACGTTTTTTCAGGTTCTTTAGCTCTGTATTTTCTCCCTTCCAAATCCAAGTACCCGAAAGCATACGTAGGTTGCAAATCTGTGAAGGACAAATTCTGCAATGCCAGGTAAAAATTATTAGTATGGCAGAAGTACGGGTAGTACAGTGTAATAAATACCTCGTTTCGTCCTCTGCTAGGAGGTAAAGATAGTTGCTTCCTAAAATATTTGTAAAAGTCTGAGATTTCTTTAGCACAGACTTTTATTGAAGGTAGAGCAGTATATTTTCTTATACAAGACCATAATATATAAAAGGAAAAACACTATAAAATCTTTCCAAATGTTTGTATAGGTTCCGTGGTTTTGGTTTTAGTAAGATTTGTGATACTTGAAAAGCTGGTTTGGAAAGCTCAGCCAGGAAGATTAGATACGGAGGTGCAAAGTGAAAAGGCTGACCGTCTGCTTTCCTTTTGTCAAGAAAAATAGGGATAAACCCCTCGTATTACATTTGAGAATTGTTAGATGCAGATAATACAACGTGGATTTCGAGTCTTTAGATCATAAATTCGATCCTTGCAAGAGGAGTGATGCCGAATCGTAGTTGTAACAGAAATTCTCATTCAGAAATACTCCCAGGAAGATTATTAAAATACTACAGGTACTGACATCGGCTACAAAGATCTACTTGTGCATATTTCTTTAAAGGGGGGGAAAAACACCTTAATACACAGTATTACCATAGCTAGGCCCTATTATACTATTGTAATCATAGCTGAAGCAAGAACGGTGATTAACGATGGCAATTTATTGTATCTGACGAGAGGAGAAAATAGGAGATGTTGTCGTTATCATAAATCATATCATAAATAACCAAAGAGAAGCACTCAGAAAGCTTGTGTGGTGTCAGCAGCAAGCCCTTTCAGGCACGTTAGCCCAGGATGTAGCCATAGAAACCCCAAAGTCATATTGTTATCTTAGTCTTGCTGCAGTTATGTGATACAACAGTATTAACATATAGATTAGGCCATTTATAATACTAGGTGTCATTTCAGGTTGGCTTGCTTATATAGCATTTTAGTTTTTTATTGTGCCGAATGTTAGGGAAACGCTGCATTTTTACAGGTCAGTATAGAGCCATTTATAACGTATTGCCTTCACACCTCTGTCAGTCTTGCTAATGTACTCTGTTATTGATAGGTTGTACTCTATGAATTGTCATTGCCTAATTACCTTGTCTTTGCTAATAATTTCATTTTTTAGAAGTCAAAATGTTCCTTTGAAGAGGAAACCTCTATGCCTGCACATGTACTTCAGGGCGAGTTCCCAGTTCTGTTAAGGGTCGTACACCCCAGAGGGAGTAAAAAGTAAAATAAAAAGCATGCAGATTAATCCAAATTTTGTTATAGAATTTTTCTGTCTCCGGCTGTATGTTTTGATCGAATGGCAGTGGTTTTCACGTCACGCTCCATTCTGCAGATTTCAGGGGAGACACTCAATCACAGGTAATTCAGAGCAACACCAAAGCGACTGAACCAAGGCTGCCCTGCTCATAGGGAGCTGGCTGATCCTCACACGTCTTCTCGCTCCATCACTTCCTAAAGATGCTTCTGTGGTTGTTTTTACTCTCCATCCAAAATCTGCGTAACAGCTCCAGACACATTAGCATAGCATTGCTGTGCACATGCATTGATTTGTGTATGTATGTGTGATCTACAAAAACTGTTGAGCCCCTACTAGAACGTCAAAGTGAAAATAAAGTCTCCCTCTTCGTATTTAGACTTTTTTTTTTGCTTGCTGTATGCAGCGCAAATGCAGGACTGATGTTTTGTCAGGTCAGAGAGAGATTGTGAGTGTAGCTGATAACAATCTGCCAACTGTGTTTTTCTGCCTTCAGCAGGAAGCTGGGTGTGTCATTTTAAGAATCCTGGGTAGTTTGGCTTCATAAACATTGCATATTCTAAAAAGTATTTGAATAAGGACCGCCACTAGTAAGTATTTAAAAGTGTTATTCTCATTGCATCCAGTATCCTAAAGCAGCACTGGAAGCCAAAGTAGTTGTACATTATACCCTAAGCCAAGATCTGATGCCCGAAGAGTGATGATGCTCCGTATCTCTCTCCTCTTTTTCCCCACACCCTTACGCTTGTGTCATCCTGAGGTGGGCTTTTTACTTTGCCAACTGGACAGAAAAATACTTTCTCTTTTCTTCTTTTTCTTCTACCCCCAGATATATTTCCATCTGAGTTAGCCTGTTAAGTCACTTCATTATGGAGAAGGGGCAAGACGATGATGTAAGAAAGGAGGTGCAGGACTTCCCTCTGGCTTATTTAACTAGTATCATGACAGACCAGACTGGTGATTTGAGTTCAGACTAACACATAATCTTTCTTATTTTAGCCTCAATTAGTTCCTCATTCTGCACAAATGCTTGAACCAGGACAAAAGGAAGGGTAGGACTGTTTCGTTTTAAAGCAAGGCTGTGATGTAGAACTGCAGCTTTAGTAGCTGTGATTTGTTTTGGGCAAACTATCAATATCTTACTCTCATGCTGGTATTCAAAAGTTCCTCTCCGTTGATTTCATACCGAGAAATGCCTAATCAAGAGTGTGAAGCAGTTGTTCAACAGGGTGGAGAGGTAACCGAATTGGTCTGGAAATTTGTGAGTCGTGAACCAGATTATTGCTATCATCTGTATTTCAAGGTGGATGGATGTATTTTCTCATGAGGGATGGAGGGGGGTTTTGTTGACCACATGTAGCTGTTTGGACAGGTTAAGAACTACTTGCAGAGAGACTGATAAACGTGTACACCAAGTCCGTCAGCCTTGCTGAACACCTCCAGGCTCAGTCCAGAGTAATACCAATTGTTGAAGGCACCACCCAACCATTTGGGCCAAACTTTTCCAATGTGATTAATGAGCCTGGATGCTTAACTTCAGGCACCTTTAACATCCTCTTTACAGTGTTTCAGTTATGTATGCAAAATCACTAGCCACGCTTGAAAGCTCTTTTTTTTTTTTTTAATGTATTTGTGGTTTCTCGGTAGAACATACCGAAAAGGCACTGGAATAAACTCACTGGCAATGTCAGTGGAAAAATTTGAGACACGTGGAAGATGAGCTCCTCGAAGGTGCTCTCTTTCCAGCTCTCTTCCCATAGAAAGTGTCAATTGGAAAATGTCAGGGTTTGGTAATGGGTTGGTTGATCTCCTTTATACAGTAAAAGAGAAATCTGTTGGTGTATCGCCTGTTTGGTAAACAAGTCACATCAGTGATCAATTGTGTTCATATGGCAGAGAAATTATATATATAATAATATATATAAAACATATATATACACACACAGATATCTATATAAAATCTGGCATTTTAAGCTCAAAATGTATTGCAGGAATCTTAGTGTGTTCATTTTGCATTAGGGTATGAGGATATTGGCCTGCAGGATATCAGGATTGAATTTTGTCGCTCTTCCATTAATTTCCTTTATGGACTACAAGCACATTTTCTGTTTGTTTTGGGAAAAGGCCATTGTTGTTACAAGTTAAAGAGATAAAACCTATCATGGCATAAGAAAAAATCTTTTCACTTTCAACAGAAGTCAAAAGCCCCTACTTATTAGGATACGATAGGGATGTTAAGCTCTTGACTTAGTGACTTAAAATTTCCCAAAAGATATCTTTGGCTTAATCTCATGCTTTATCTAGACAATAGGAAAATTATTTTGGAAGTCTGCAGGAAAATTTGGGGGTTTTTTTTCCACTAAAAATTTTCATATGCTGTAAATGATCACTTCCTTTCTTGCATTTGAGAGGCTGAGCTGGCTTGTGTATAAAATCTTCAGCATATGCTTGGAAAGAAAGATGGGTTGAAGATTTCAGTGCAGGCACTGCCACGGTATTTCCTTTCATAAGTGCTAATTTTCCTTAAAAACCCTGACGCTTTCAACTTCCGTACGTAGGTACTTGGTACCATGCAGTGCAAAGGAGCCCAGAGACCTGATATGAGCTGAGCTGTGCGTGAAAGAAATGCGTGATCTACTGATAGATCTTTATTTGGCCAGTTTGCATTCTGTTGGAAAATAAAATGTTCGAATTCTGTTTAAAAAGAAAACGGTTGTGGAAGAAATTTAACTGTTGAAAATAGACGTGTATGAGTTGCATGGAAACATCTGCTCATTCAGAATCGTATCCTTGGTGGGTTTGTTCTGATAGCTGATACTGTTTATCTGGCATGCTAAAGTTAATACCAAATACCAAATGCCAGAATCTTGCATTATTACAATAACAAGAGTTGGCTTCCACAGGAACTGTTACCTGCCAGAGCTTTGTGCAATTACTACGTTAGCCTTTGCATCAGAGGTAAGGGGCTGCTGTTACTAACATCATGGTATGCTTTCTTCAGCAAGTGGTGTCCATCTTTAGGCCAGCATGTCTGTGACTCTGCTTCATCAGGGAAGTGATGGTGCCCCTGTACTCGGCGCTGGTGAGGCCGCACCTCAAATGCTGTGTTCAGTTTTGGGCCCCGCTTTACAAGAAGGACATGGAGGTGCTGGAGCGTGTCCAGAGAAGGGCGACGAAGCTGGTGAGGGGTCTGGAGCACAAGTCTGATGAGGAGCGGCTGAGGGAGCTGGGGTTGTTTAGTCTGGAGAAGAGGAGGCTGAGGGGAGACCTTATCGCTCTCTACAACTACCTGAAAGGGGGTTGCAGAGAGGTGGGTGTTGGTCTCTTCTCCCAAGTGACTAGTGACAGGACAAGAGGAAATGGCCTCAAGTTGCACCAGGGGAGGTTCAGGCTGGATATTAGGAAAAAGTTCTTTACAGAGAGAGTGGTGAGACACTGAAACAGGCTGCCCAGGGAGGTGGTGGAGTCCCCATCACTGGAGGTGTTCAAGGAATGTGTGGACGAGGCATTGTGGGACATGGTTTAATGGGCATGGTGGTGTTGGGTTGATGGTTGGACTTGATGATCTCACAGGTCTTTTCCAACCTTAATGATTTTGTGATTCTGTGATCTTGTACCTAAGAAACACTGGTTTATTCTTAGATCTCCAGGTCTTAGCTGGATGGTTTTATCCTACCACCACCCTGTGACATAGGAAAATATTAATCCAGTTTCCAGAAGAGAGACTGGAACTTTGCTCACATTAAATACCAGCCAACAGACAGTTTTTGGCAAGGTCAAGAGCTGAGCAGAGATCTTGTCTGTCCCAATCTGTGCCGTGTTCCTTAGGACATCGTCTAGTAAGTGCTTATGCTGCTAACTCTGAAGCTACCAAGTAAAAATCTGGTAATGACCAAGACGATGACAATTTTAATTTTATATGTTTTTATATATATGTATATGTGTGTGTGTGTGTGTGCGTGCGCCATAGGTTTCTTGCTTGAAGAATGTCTATATATAGGTGCGTTTCTCTTCAATCAGGAGAGGTTTGCATCTATTTTTTCTTGCCTTCGTTTTCATCTGACCTGTTGTTGAAAGAGCAATGCGTGCAGCCTCCTCTAATGAGGCAGCCAGGAGAGCCTGATAGCGTGGTACGGGTGATTGCACTTCTTTTTCTGCAATAAAGACAGAATTTCTGTTACTTTGTACCCCTGTGTCAGTTTTAGGGACAAACAGTCCCTTGATCATCGTCAACTTGGAAGTTCATTACTGAAGTGTTGAGTATTGCTGTCCTGAAACCGAGCCGTGGCCAAATTAAGAAGGTATATATTCAATAAGCCTTTGGTTTTGGAGTCCCTGCTGTGCTACAGGATCATGATGTACAGAGAAAGAAATTTTGTGCTGCTTTAGTGGTTTTTTGTTAAAAAGGTGCAGCAGTTTTGGTTTCTTGCCTGAACTATTCAGCTTAAGAAATTTTCCAGCGTTTGAAGTGGTGACGGATCCCCACGGCTTGTATTTGGGATTCTAATGCTCTCTGAAGAGATCCCGAGAAGCTACGTATTTATCAAGTTCAACTTTTACAGTGCCTCTGTGAGATGAAATTATCATCGCTTGTCAGATGGGAAGACAACAGTCCGTAGTGTGACCTGCCTGAGATCGCGCTGCAGACCCGTGTCAAGAGAGGAGCGGATTCCTTCCTTCCGTAACTTCGAAGTCATCCTTTGATGAAGGCGAAGAACTTGCCTCCTTACATAGACGCAGGCGACGTTACACATCTTAATGCGCTCCAGTATGAAACGCTGTCTTAACACAGCGTTTTCTCAGAAGCAGCGTGCTAACAGCTGTCAGCTTGTTTTATTTCAGCGTCGGACAAGTTCACCTTTGGGGCTGCGCTGCGACGGCCGAGCCCATCCCTCCTGTAACCTGTGCGTCGGCTGAACCCGGGCTCTGCGCATGGGGCTGCCTGACATAATAAACAATTGCTCTGTATAGCTTTAGTAATGTCAGCATTAATATTGATCTGGCACTGACTTCCCTAACAACAACCAAAAAAAAAAAAAAATGTATCTGTTATCTTGAGAAACCTCCCAAACAGCTCTAGTCTCCTTTCATTACAGGAGAGAGTTATTAGGGCAGATGGCCGAGGTGATATCCATTTGACCTATAGATGCTAACTCAAGAGTCAGATCATTAATAAGGTGGCCGAAGATAGGGAGAGATGGCAGTAAAGAGAGTTAAAAAGCAATCCTGTGCACAAAGGATTGCACGTCGAGGAGTGCCGGGTGGCGAATGAGATGGACAGAGGTGAAAAAGCGGCTGCATGGTTTTAAATGCTCATCGCCAAGTCAAGCAGATTACGCTTAAAAGCTGGTGTTTTCCCATATTTGGTTCCTGGTCCGGTGTGAATCCTTCTGGAGGAAAAAGAGCCTGTAGCTCTTGAACGTAAGACAGAGATTTCGCTTTCTCTAATTAACCCCCCCCCAAAAAAAAAAAAAAAGTGCTGTATTGTTTTCTGCCATGGCCACAGCTGTGGTGGCTCAGGTTTGAAAGCCGCTGCCTGGCAGAAAACCAGTCCTCGCTGAGGCTCAGACCGTGGCCTTGTTCCAAGAGAAATTTGGGTTTCATTTGACCACGATAGGATTCCAGATTGTCATCTGAGCATGTCTGAAAAGTGGTGAATGTGTGTCAGTAGTTAAGTGCTCGTGAACTTCCTTAGTCCCTGGATTGTTCAGGACTGACCCAGGCAATTTTTTCCAGATGTTTTGGGGAATCCAAGTCCATATAAAAGGGATGGTAATGCTTCTGCTTCCTTACTAAGTTGTCTTTGTGGCTTGCAGGAATGTGCATGAAAGCTGGAGCCAAGACACCCCGATTTCTAGTCTCACCTCTACAAACTGCACTTTAACCTTTTCTGCCCTTTCCTGGCATCGCCACACAAGATCACAGAAACTTCGTGGGCCTGGTGCAAACTTTACTTGGCCTTATTAAAAAAAAAAAATAGGCATTGCTCTTTTTTTTTTATTGTACAAAACTCCGGTCCCTTTTCCCCCAACCTCCTCTGAAATTGTTTTTTCACCTTTGATCCAGCAGCTGCTGGTTTTGTGCAATCCTGAGTAGGTAAAACATGAGAAGCACCTTGGGATGAGAAGGAGTTACAAAAATATGAAATATTGCGGTGCGCTTCTGTGAGACACGGTAAAACAGAGTGGCTGTTGAAGCGGACACGGGACAGAAATCTTTAGCAGATAAATGTTCTGATTTTTCTAGTGAATGGGGGTTTTTTTACTGTTTGTTGCAGTGATTTCTCTTCCACTTTATTAACTCTTTTTACCCCCGTGTTTTTTACATTACAATGGTTTGTTTATGTTGCTGTCTCTAAACTCTGCATGATCAAACCCTGTCTTTCCTAACGTTTGAGTTTGGCTACACTTTTCATCTTGTAGCTGAGGCAGAAGACGTCTCTAAATCCTGATTTTAAATACGGCGTTTGTTATAAATTTTATCGCTCTTTAAAATTTTAAATGAAAACAAACTCTCAGTGGTGATCTAGGTTGGATGGGATTGGGAGGGGATTGCTCGGTAGCAACCGGTGCTGTATGACATCTGATGACTGCTAATTCTTCATCCCCAAAACAGTTTTGAGCAGATGAAGGCAGCTGATTTCTGCAACAGCTTAAAGAGAGATTGAAATGACTTCCATGATCTGGAAGCAGATTTTTTTTCCCCCGTAGCAGGTGCAGGCTCAGTCCACAGTGATTTCTCAGTTATACTCTAACTTTGCACTTTAAAAAATTTAATGTCAGTGCCCAGCCAGGCAAAACCTAACTCCCTAACATTTCTGTTTTTCACGGAAGGCTAAGACTTTATCCTCAGGCAAAGTCTCCTCTCTGGGCTGGCTGCTGTAAATCCTCTGGGCCCTGGCAAAAGCCAGACTTGCTAGCTCATTTTACTTAATTTGTGATGCTGGCAAGATTTGTGCTGCAGCCCAGGGCTCTTGACTCAACTCCTCTAAATCAGAGCATTGACACATTACAGTAGAGAAACACCAGCACAGAAAACCTGAAAATAAATGCCTCAAAAAGATATTTCAGAAAGATGCTGTCTTACAAAGCCTTAAATTGTGTTAGTGTAATGTTATAAGTTTGTCGGTGTTTGCTTCTTTAAAACCACCTGCTCATTAAGAAGTTGGGGTTTATCCGCTGTCATAATAAATGGTTTTTACTACGTATTTCATGTGAGAATCTTGGAGCACTTGATATCTTTCCGCAGAAACCCTGCTAGACAAAATGTCATGCGTTTTTGCAGGTGGGTAAACAGAGACATGGGGTAAAGTGAACTGAGGTTGTCTAAGCAGCAATGTTCACCGGCATAGGCATAATGACATAATTACAGCAAATATAAATGTGTCAGGTTAACGCCAGTGTGGACATTCTTATTCCAGACTAAGTATCCTTTTTCCTGCTTGGATAATTCCATTTTGAAAGTGAGGAAGTGTATCCAAGAGGATAAAGTGCTTGCCTGTGGTTGGGGAGCTCAGAGGTTCTCTTCTTCTCAAACCTGCCATGGATTTGCTGGGAGATCTCAAGAGAATTTTCTCCTTTCTCTGTGCCATAACGTCACGTGTGTAGGACTGAAGATGGTCATATATGTAGGGGAAAAAAGTTGCTATTAAACAAAAAAACAGAGCAATCACACAGGTGATGTCCACGCTGGCTTGAAACAGGTGGTGCCCGATGTCCACGCTGTGCAAGTTTTATGCTTTATTTTATTTTCAAAAGCTGGTTTTTTGGTCTCACAGCCCGAACACCCAGTTGCAGCTGGAGCGTGTTAGGTGTATTCCTCTGGCAACACATCTTTCATTTTGGTTTCACTATAGCAGGAAGCCAGCGTATGGACTCCAGGATTGCTCCGTGATGCAAACAAAACAACAGTAAGCGGGGATGATGGGAAGATGCATTTCAAAGGCGTGCTCCTGATCCAAGCCAACACGCGCACAGGCAATGCTGGGGTGTTCGCATGTGATCGTAACAGATAACGTCCGTGTGCAGCAAGCTCTTAAGATGGTGTCAGAGACAGAACCTGACAGGTTGAATGGAGCTTAGTCCTCTGTTTTAACCTTCAGATGGTGCTGCTTCAGGAAGAACAAACCAGATTTAGGAAGACATTTTCCTAGTAGTTAATCTGCAGTCAAAATTGTGTGATATATAAGCAAGACAGCTAATTCCAGGGACTTTTACTTTGATGTATGCTTTGCAGTCCACTTTGTTACAGCAAAAAATGCTTCAACCTCTCTCCCTTAATTTAAAATTAATGAAGCAGGTTCATGTTACTGTAATCCCAACAACTGCAGTAAGAAATAATCAGGATGGTTTTAGGTAGAACTGACACTTTGGACCTGCTCCACGAGGTTTACCACCATTGGTGAGCTCTACCCTCATATCTTTTGCTCATGGGTTTGACGTTCCACTGCGATGAGGACACCTGCCAGTTGTGATGGTGGCTGATGCGAGACAGAGGAGATGCCACGCTTTCGTTCCAAGTAGACTAGTAAGAAGCTGTTAGGTGGCCGGTTATCTCTTACGGGCTGAGATGCATGTGAACATTTGCTCTGATGCTTGTTTGTTTCTGTAAAACACATTTTTAATTATCCTAATGCTTTTTTAAAATGTTCTTTGTTACAGAAGAGGAAGAGGAACAGGTGCCTACCGATGGAGGTACATCTGCAGAGGCCATGCAGGTGCCACTGGAAGAAGAGGGAGATATGGAAGAGGATGAGGCAATTAATGATGAGAACTACTTGAGCAAGAGACCGTTAGAAAGTCCTGATGCTGAGGAATTTCCGCCTGTGAAACGGCCAAAACTATCTGTTTCCAAAGGGGACAGCTTGGACGGAGCTTTGGAGCCACGTGAGCCTCTTAGCTCAATAAATACTCAAAAAGTACCACCAATGCTTTCTCCAGTTCATGTTCAGGACAGTACAGACTTAGCCCCTCCTTCACCAGAACCACCAATGTTGGCTCCCATTGCAAAATCGCAAGTGCCAACCCCCAAAACTTTAGAGGCAAAGCCGTTCGTACCCAAAACAAAGTCCAAAACAAGTTCTCCAGGACAGAAGACAAAGTCACCTAAAACTACGCCCTCGCCAGTGGTTACTGGAAGTCCCATACGTTCACCAAAAACTGGATCCAAAGAAAAAAAGTCACCAGGTCGCGCCAAGAGCCCAAAAAGTCCTAAAAGTCCAAAGGTTCCTGCTCATGTTCCCCAGCCACCTGTCAAGCCTGAAACACCAAGTAGAACCCCTCTGGCTGCATTAAGTGACAAGATAGGAAAGGAAAACATTCAAGTAAAACAAGGACAGACACCACCTGAGCCTGCCACCAAGCCAAATGTTGAAAACCAGACTAAGAAAGTACCAGTAATGGACAAGACCATTGATGATTCAATCGATGCTGTGATTGCTCGTGCATGTGCAGAACGAGAACCGGATCCCTTTGAGTTTTCCTCTGGTTCCGAATCAGAAGGGGAAATTTTTACCAGTCCTAAAAGACTTTCTATTTCAGAGACTACAACTCCTAAACCTTCTGTTTCTGCCAATAATGCAAATAAGGCAGGAGCGACTCCAGTACCTCCCTCAGGTGGGACTTCAAGTTCAGACATTTCATGGACAATGGATGACTCAATAGATGAGGTCATTCGAAAAGCAAACATGGGGACACCTTCTAATCCACCTACCAACTTCACTTATTTCTCCTCTCCTTCTGCTTCACCACCAACTCCAGAACCTCTTCTCAAAGTCTATGAGGAGAAAACCAAGTTGGCTTCATCAGTAGAAGTGAAAAAGAAATTGAAAAAAGAGCTGAAGACAAAAATGAAGAAGAAAGAAAAACAAAAGGAAAAAGATAAGGAGAAAAGCAAGGAGAAAAATAAGGAGAAGGAAAAGAACAAGGAGAAGGATAAAGACAAGGAAGGAAACAAGGAAGCAAAGTTTCAGTGGAAGGAACTACTCAAAGATGACGATCTTGATCCCTATAAATTCAAACTAAAGGACTTTGAGGATGCTGACACAAAAGTAAAGTTGAAAGATGGCAATACCAAAAAAGAGAGAGAAAAACATAAAGACAAAAAGAAAGAGAAAGAGAAAGGCAAAAAAGACAAGGATAAGAAAGACAAAGAGAAGCTTAAAGATAAGGGTAAGGAAGATAAGATAAAGGCTCCATCAGCACCTCTTGTGTTACCTCCCAAAGAAATGTCTTTGCCCTTGTTCAGCACACCAACTGCCATGAGGCTTCCCAGCATGTTACCTTCCTTGTCTCCAATGCTTCCTGAAAAACTGTTTGAGGACAAAGAGAAACCAAAAGAGAAGAAGAAAGACAAAAAAGAGAAGAAGAAAAAGAAAGAAAGGGAGAAGGACAAAGAAAAGGAAAAGAAGGAGAAGGAAAAGGAGAGGAAAGAAAGAGAAAAGAAAGAGAAAGAAAAAGAGAAACACAAACATGAAAAGGTAAGCTCTTTAGATGAGTTGAGATGGCATACTTGCTTGAAAAATGCGCATGGATTCCTGTATTTGCTGCTGAGCATTGTTTAAGAGCTTTGAGGAGATGTGTGATTATAGGTTTGGTATTTTTTAAAAATAACAGCTCCAAGGAAGGTGTTCCCCAAGAATTTCAGGGGTTGTCCCACCTCTTTGGGAGACAAACCAATGGAAGTTCAATTCTGTGAATTTGAAATGTGAGATTGTCTTTCTGGTTTTCTTCAACTTACTTTTCACTGTGAAAAGCTGGGGCTGAGACTCAACAACAGCACACACACAACATATGTATGTAGTGTTGCAATGCACAAATTTTGTTCTGTAGATTTCCCCTAGTAGGGCCAGCAACCATATACCTTCCATATAAACTTTAAATTTAATTTCTAAAAGTCTACTGTTTCAAAGCTTGTAGAAGCCCGTAAATTACCAGGTGGACAGAAATGAGGAGCAGATTGCCTTCAAATAAACAAGTCCACCAGTTATCTCGGATGTTCAGAAGAGCTGCTGAATCCTCTCTTAGCAAGACCGCCCCCTTGTTGCTCCAATTTGTTTGAAGTAAGAAAATTGTTTTCAAATGGTGGTCTAAATGTTCAAATGTCACCTTTCGTTTTGAGTCTTAAGCTTGAGAGAGAGAGCTAGTTTTCAAGTAGGTTGAGCTCCCTTCCTCTCCTGTAACTCTTACTGATTTTCATCAGGCAAAGATGATTTCTTCTTTCCAATATCACCTAATCTTGAGAATATATTTAATATTTAAGAAATGAAACCAGCATATTTGCATGTTATCAGATTTGAAATCCCATTAGAAATGGCTCCCCTGATTCAGGGTCTGCTCTTAATTTTTTGTCACTTCACCTTGTAATACGCATTAAATTGTTAATATTAAAAAAAAAAGAAGAAAAGAAAAGAAAGAGATTGTCTTCATATGTGATAACCTTGGATACAGGATTTCCTAAATCTCTGTCCTTAGCATTAGGAAGCACTGTGTAAATTCTGGTTTGACCAAGATGCTCTTTACATCCTGCTTTGCATGTAATACTCAGTTCGTACAAGCTCAAATTTGGGACTTTCCTCACTTTCCGTTTTTGCCACTGTACCCGGTTGTGCTACCTGCCAGACTTGAAACAAACTGCTGATTTCAAAACTTGACATATTTTTTAAGTTGACAAATGGGTTTTCCGTGCAGAATCCGGGTGATCTGGAGAACTAACATTTGTCTGCTGTGGATGAGTCGGTGATCGACAGGGTGGTGCTCCAGTTCTCCATGTTAATTTATTGTCCAGTTTTAGACTGCAGCAACATTTTCATGGATTCCCCATTTTGTTTGTCTGCCCTTCATGCCTGAGATGTTTTGTCAGTATTTCACTGAGAATTTCTGCAGAGATTTCTTTTTAAGTTAAATACATGTGTCTATAGACTAGAGACAATGAGTTGCTTGTTTTTCCTACATTTGATTATGCATTTCTTCTGCAAATCTCTGTACGTAGTTTGCTTTAGAGCAATAGAACAGATACACAAACAAATACAAGCTGGTAAAGCTTCGGTATAGGCTGGACATATATATATATAGGAAAAGGAGTTCAACAGTAATAAAAACTTGGACAAATTAAATTGACAAAGCTGCCCATTACGTTGGCAAAAAGTCCCTGTCAAAAGATAAACTTTAAAGCTAGAATGCATGAAAGAGTCCCCAGATAGAATTAAAATTTAAACTGATTCTTGATAGATAAGCTTTTTTTAAATCCACCTCTTTGCTGCAAGTCAGGATTTTAAAAATAAATTTCCCCTTTAAATCTCTTGAGCGATTTTCATTTTTTGCAAGGCCGCACTGCTGGTGTCCTGGAAAAATGGAGAGTTAGAGCTTTATCAGTTGGTGCCCTGAGGTATATGGCAAAGAAGCTAAATCCTTGAAGATTAGCAAAAAAAATGCAGCACATGGCAATAAGGGGCTTATATGACTACTAGTATTAGTTCAGGTGAAAGAAGTATTGCTTATACATAAAACTGGACAAATCCACTGACAATGTATTTTTAGTTAGCTACAAAGGAGTCTTATATTGCTGGACTTTACCTCTTTGGTGATTTGGGAAGCTTAGTAATCCACTGTAAATGCTCTTCTGCTGGCCCCAATTCCCAGTATTACTCCAGAATGCTGCTCTTTCATTTTAACCCCTAAAAGTACATGTTTCCTTAATTTAGCTTTTAGATCACACAATGACTTATTTAGCCAGCAGTTGCGGTGTAAGAGCAAATGATCAAGTTACTGCTCGGACGCTTAACCTTCCACGGCGCGTCCGCTTCCGAGGCGTAGGTGCGACCTGAAAGATGAGTTCCTGGGCTAACTGCGGTTTCAGCTCTCGATGGCCAGTAGGAAATATGGGATATTTCTATTATTGCTATACTTAAACAAAAGAGTGACTCAACAGTAATATTTCCATTTTTGAGTATTGTTGTAGTTACTACCTAAGTGTGCATCCCATCCTGTTGGGGAATTGAAGCTTTTTATCAAGTTTTCCCTGTAATTTTGCCCCGAGCTGCTAGAAGACATAGAACAGCAACCAACACTCTGCGTAAATGGCAGAAAGCAGAAGCTGCGGGCTGCGTGCTGGAAGGGTTCGGTGGTGGGACCGAGGAAGAGGAGCTTTTGCGTAGGGCTTGCCTGCAGCTCTGTGCTCCGCAGTAAGTGTTGGGCTGCTGCCTTGCATGCAGCACCGAATTAAAAGCAGAGAGTTGAAGCAGTTACACCCCACTTCCATGACGGAGATTACCGGGCGTGCTGTAGGAGTGACTGAGCAGCTCACGAAGCAGCTGCTGACCCAGTTTCAGCTAACCGTAATACACTCAGCTGTAAACTAAAGTCGTTGAGGCACTGCTTCATGAGAAATAGAGCCATCCTTGCATCGGGGCAGGGCTTGCTGGAGATGCCCCAAAGTAACCTGCCCTTATTCGTGAATCAAAATCCTATTGTCGATGTAGAGGAAACCCAGGATATCCAGGATATAACTGTGAATGCTCCTTAATTTTCCCTCTGTTCCAGTCATGCAAACCCTACACACAAACCCATGTTGTAGAGAGATGTTTCCTCTCCTCTTGTATCAAAGGATAAGATGTAGGATTGTCGTGGAGCCCGGTTTTCCTCTCACAGCAGACTGCGATGTTGGTATCTGAGCATAAAGACGTGGTTTATGTGCTTTTCTTCGGCCACATGAGCCCACACCACCATTGTTTAGAACATCTTGGTGGTATGCAAACAATAATACAAAAGACCTTAATACAAAGAATGGATGACATGAGTATCTTTCTGTGCTGTGTGCTGGAAGCTGAGTAGCAGTGCTTGTCCTAGGAAGTTTTGTATTTGAAATAGGCACTACAGAAGGAGGAAAAACCTGCAGGAAAAGAGGTAAGGTAATTTAAGGCATGTGCCTGAGCCTCCTGTACTGTGTCTCTATCCAGTGGACGATGCCTCAGGTTAAGGTGCCGGGAAAGCGGTTAAGAGACTTACCTATGGCAAGTGGCAGTGAAATTGTGGCAGGCATTAGGAGCTCCAGAGGAAAAAACCTCTTGCAACACTCCAACGGAATGACATAGCAAAAAATTGTGCTATGTAAACAAAAGCGTAGAGGGAGGCCTGTGAAGTAGGCTAATACACATCCATGGAGAGCTTTATTGAAAAGCATGGTTAACTGTGTCAAAACAGAAATACTACTCAGGCTGCAGCCCTTTGCTCTCTCTGGAGTAGACATCTCCTAAGGAGCAGCTCCGATTCTTTGGGCAAGGTGCGTGGCATGGGACTTTGTCATTACCGTTCCTCAATGTACGTCCTAACCGAGTCCTCCCAGTCTGGCCTGCTCTCTCCTGCACTGCTTTCTGTGCTTTGACTTGATTGTTTGCCCTCCTTTTCTTTATGAAAGCTTTTTAAAACAGATTTCTCCCACTGAGAGTTGCTGGGGTTTCCATTTAGTGTATGTATACTACTTTTGTCTCTTTAAGTTCCTAGACCAGATTCAGCTAAGTGGTTATTTTATTAAATACGATGACACACATGCTCAAAATTTTGGCAGATACTGGTTTAAAGAGTTTAAGGACATAAACTCCACCAGATACTGAGGCTGGAAACCAGGCCATTTGAAAAATAGCCATTAGAAACCTCAGCCTAATTGCATTAAAAAGCAGTGGTTCTGTTATACCTATGTGGATAAGCACTTTCATAAAGTATTCAGTGTTGGTGCTTGGTGTTTATTTGCTTCCTCTGTGTCTAATTTTGATTCAGGAGGGTCACAGTACATTTATGTGATGAACCTGGGAAATAATTGAATTTAAATCTCAGAAAAAAGTGGAAACACCAGTGGGCACCTATCAAGTTTGAATACTAAGGTCGAAGCATTTCATGTCATTGTTCAGAAACATATTGGGTTTTTTTGTGTCTCTAGAAAAATACTAAATCAGGAAGATTTGTTAATAAAGTGTATGAGCAGGTACAAATGCAATGAAATTTCAAGTTGACTTTTTAGTCTAGAATTCATATTTGTGATTAGCTATGGCTGGGAGCTCCCAACAAACTCTGACCGTCCATGCTACAGCATGAAGCGTGAGAGAGCAGTGATCAGTCTGTCATAGGTCTGTCTCATTAAGCCGATATATTCTATTTGGTTAACTCCATCAGTGCTTTCATGTAATTAATATATTTTGGGAGTCTGCTTACAGTCTTTGATTGATGATTGCATTCCCTTGTACAGATAAAGGTGGAACCAGTTGTTCCGGCTCCATCACCGGTTATTCCTCGGCTGACGTTAAGAGTGGGTGCAGGCCAAGACAAGATGTAAGTACGAATAAATCCACCTGAAAGGTGTATGCTTACCACAGGTCTTCCTCTGTCGCTTGTGGTAGTTCTTATTTTCAGTGGCAAACACTTAAAATTAGTGGCAAATGGTATTCATAAAGCTATGACATCTTTTGAGCGTTCTAATGAAAAATCAAGCAGAACACTTACCAGCAGAAACTTTTTGGACATTTTGCCCTTTTTCTTCTACTCTCCAAGTGGGACTTACCATCTTCCATCCATCCTACTGTGTTTCCCACTCCATGCCTTTCTAGGGCATGGATTACAAGGCTCCATTTAGACTCGTATGGTGCCTCCAGTGACATTTAGCGAGGTTTCCGTAATGGATGGTTATCCTTAGTGTAACCTACAGCTAAATTTCATAATGCTTTTCAGCTAACAGTTGTTTTATGCTTTAAAACATAACAGTTGAAATTCCTTTATACGCATCTGTTTTATTATAACTGTTGATGATTATTCATGAGTGTACCTAAAGCATTTCAAGTGTTGGTTCATTAGCTCCCTAATTATTGGGTGCTGTTGTACAAATAATAGTTACTTTGTACTGTATGAGCGTAAATAGGATGATCCCTATCCTGAGATCATACAGCATAAGCAGGTGGCTGGAGAGGCTGGGGAAACCATGCGTCACTGGGCTTTTTAGGCTCGTCCTATGTTGTATGTGAAGGGTTTCTTTTAATGAGGTTTTTCATGTTTTTAATGGCTCAGGCCATACTTTCATGTCTGATGGTAAACATGAGCACCAAACAGATTTTTCCTTTCCATTCATCACATTAAATATCGCTAATATAGTTGTTTCTCTTTCATAGCAATTCTGAACTAAATCTCCTAATTTTTCTGCTTTATAAGTTAAATGGCATCTTTGATAGTTACTCTGTTTTTCTGTGCTGTCCTACTCCTCCTCAGTAGGTAACTGTGAGCTTTACTGGTTTGAAGTTGCTGTGGGATTTCAGTCATTTCTTGGTTTCTATGGGACCCCTCCACCCCAAATATCAGGGCTTTTTCCTGCTCTTCAACCATTTCTGCTTTCTTCCTTTCACAATATTTGAGAGCGATCTAAAATTTCTGTGCTCAGACTGCTGTACAAAAGCTCCAGCTTTCTCAGAACGGTTGTCTGTCCTGCTGTGCATGGGTTGAATGTGCATGCCTGGACAGACTGTCCCTTTAAAGCCCACAAATCCATTTTCCCCCTTGAGGAGCTATGGATATTTTTGAACTCCTCTTTTTCAAGGACTGTACAGGTGTTTATATGGGGAAAATTAAGTCATATTTTCAAGGCAGAACTTCTAAATTAAAGTTCTGAAGCCATATTTTAGCACCAAAGAGTTGACTTTGCTTCCCATCTTATCTCACCTGTCTTTCTCATACCCACACACATTTTGAGAAGCGACTTCAGACTCCGTCTGCTTGCTACAAATCAATATGGGTGCATCATCATCAGCCCTGCCAGCCCGTAGTGGGTCACAGATACTGACATCTTGGTTTATCACCTTTTGGGAAACTCACTTCTATTCCATTTTCCTTTGTGCATCTATCGTGGCACCTTGACCTCCAACTGAAGACCTCGGGTGTTGTGATCCTTAGCATGGCAGAGCCTAGAATTTAAACCCCGACCTCCAGGATGGGAGATACACAAAGCTGACTTAGCTCAAAGTTTCTAGTTAAATTAGGGGAGAATTAAACACCAAGGCTGAGATCTTCATGGGCGGGGGAGTCCTGGAGGCAGCTGGTAGCAACTGCTAAAAAGTAGTTGTGCTGCAGCTCTCTGCAGCATCTGTACTGGGCCTAGGAGGGGAGCTTCATCTTCTCCACCTGACACTCGTCCTTGAGATTGCTTTAGGCTGCGTAACCAAACGAAGTTTGAGTCATTAGTATTCCATCTCTATTTGCTTACTGGTTTGCCTTTTTTACGTTATCTCCTCACTTCCCACCATACTGGCACCCTAAAGTTGTCCCATTGTAATGACTGTATCACCCAGTTGCACCTTCTGACTAATGGCAAACAAGAACTTACGGAGCTTTGTAATAGCTTTTAGGATTTGTCATAGTTTTCTGAGGCAAAATCCAGGAAGAAATTTGCTGTTACACAAGTAAATACAGGATACGCCACGCGACTCTGGGAACTGTTTTGTGTTGCGTGTCAATCTGGTGTCCAAGGCGGCAGGGCTTGCAGTGGAGCTGTCCTACTCTAAATAATACTTCTGCTTTCATCCTCAACTATTAATATTCAGCCTGAACTCAGAGCATATTTTAATTTTCATGTGTTGTGATCATTACGAAAAGGACTGGTGTGGCTTAGAGGCAAAGCTCTGCGTGTGGCTTGGACGTCTGAAGTAATACCAGAAATCTCTGCGACCTCTATTTAAAGGTACTAGTTGAAAAGCCCATAGTTGGATCATAAAGTCTTACGAGGAGTGGCTGAGGGAACTGGGGTTGTTCAGTCTGGAGAAGAGGAGGCTGAGGGGAGACCTTATCACTCTCTACAATTACCTGAAAGGGGTTTGCAGAGAGGTGGGTGTTGGTCTCTTCTCCCAAGTGACAAGTGACAGGATAAGAGGAAATAGCCTCAAGTTGCGCCAGGGGAGGTTCAGGCTGGATATTAGGAAAAATGTCTTTACAGAGAGAGTGGTGAAGCATTGGAAGAGGCTGCCCAGGGAGGTGGTAGAGTCACCCTCCCTGGAGGTGTTCAAGGAATGTGTGGACGTGGCATTGTGGGACATGGTTTAGTGGCCATGGTGGTGTGTGTTAGTTGATGGTTGGACTTGATGATCTTACAGGTCTTTTCCAATCATAATGATTCTGTGATCAACCTTCTAAGTAGCTCTTAACAGGCAGAAAACAAAAGCTTTTGTGACGTATTATGTTAAGGGAAAGTTAAACTTTTGTTTCATCTGTGTTGGTAATGAAGTTCTGAATATCTGGTAATTATCATATGGAAACATTGTGTTTCAGTTATCATGTCTCTGCAGTTCACTAGCACCGGATTTTTTGAGAATACTGCCAATCACCATGGAAAGGTATGAGAAAAGTTTTTGGGGATTCATAGAATTTAATGACTAAAAACTAGATGGACTAATGAGTTACATCGATTTTCACTGTTAGAAAGAAGAGCTGTTTGGAGGCATTTGGAGGTACTTAAGTACCTGTTCAACTGGAGGTTGGTTTGTTTTGGGGTAACATCATATAAAACATTGTCTTTAATGGAAGTACTTACAGATCTTGGTGAGGCCACAGTGTCTTTCAGGTCTCTGAAGAAAAAGTGTCAGATTGATGGTGCTTGAAATGGAGATTCGCATCACACCATAAACACAGCACAAGGGCGGTAACACAAGTTTACTCAAATAATGCAGCAGCGGTGAGGTGTAGCAAACAGTTTACTCTCTATCATTTTGCTTCTTGGCTCCTCTGCTTGGACCAACATAGCAAGCGGTGATGGTAGTGGCAGAGAAGTCTCCTTCGTTCTTGTTTCTGTGAATACGAGTATGTATTGCTCCTGGATTCAAAGTGATCTCTGCATTCGAGCTTGTCTGGTGTCCAAATATTCTTACAACACACATCAGTTCAAAAGAGATGGCTATTAATAACGTTTGGTTAATAGACATGAAAATGTACCGTTGCTGAAGGATGGAGAAGCCAATATTGGAAAAACTGTTCTACTTTAGGGTTTTTTGCAAGTGTTTTAACTGCACAGTAAAACAAGAAGAAAGTAGATTATAATCAAACCATTTCCATCTTAGTTGTAAACAATTACAGCAATACTTGCATGGATGCCACATTAGAAGAAATTTACTGGATTCCATTCTAATGCAATTAGAGCTAATTTTGTTCTTTAAATGAATAAAAGGTCAGCTAGTAAATCTAGTTTATCTCAAGTCCAGGCTTCAATAAATTGTTTTATTTAATTTGTTGTAAAAGATCTTATCCTTAATGGGCCTAGCTCTTATTAGTTTGCTTGTGCTCTAAAATATTTATGACCACCTTTTTAGATATGATTTGAATGATATGTTGGAAGGGTTTTTCACTGGGGTTTTTTTTTTCCACTCCAGTGTTATCAAGGTAGATTGCTAACTGAGTTAGTTAGCAATAGGAAGGAACTAGAGATGCTATCTTTTTTTAAAAAAACAAAAAAACATAGCTAGTATAGACTTCTACATTTTAAATCAACTGCAAATGATGAGCAGATTTTAATACTTTTATTCGATTGCATCATGGTTTCTTTTTGTCTAGTTATTTTTGCTAAGCACAATAATTTTTCCTACACATAAGGTTTTTTTAAAGCATATCTGTTGATGAGACATTCCAGCTACTACTACAGTTGACATAAACTTCAGCAAAACTATGTGCTGTAATTTTTGATACTTCAGATAAATTTATTCTACATTTAAATACAGTTTTTAAGAAAAACGACATGGCTTCTGACACTAATGCCAGACCACAAAGCAGAGTACCATTCACTGGTTGCTGTTTCAGTGCTCCTGTGACTTAGAAGCAGGATATAGAATTTTTTGTGAAATCAGGTCTCCAAATTTAACTTAAAATGTCAGGCTTTTGCTCCAGACTTGTACTGCATTGTACCATAGCTCTGCCTTCAGCAGGGAAGCTGGAAACCAGACATGAGAGGGGGAAAGACAGGTATTTTAACAGTGTTTAACTTGTAAACGTGACCTGCCACTCTAATGAAGTTGCCCCTTGTCTTACGTATTTTTAAAGTGAGTAGATATGTAACTTTCTCCCCCCAAAATGGCACACATGCTCAGATATGTGTCTATAAAAAATGTATATTAAATAACCTGTGGATTGTAAAATAAAATCCTAAAAGGATTAAGGGATAGAAGTAGTTTTGTTATCCAGATATTTAATTGACTCCACTAAAGCTTTTTATCGCTTGGTAGGGATATTATCAGTCCAAAGCCTAACTTATGTTCGTTTGGAGGCTCACTCGACTGCATGATATCCCCATGACAAAAGCCACCAGCATAGCTAGCTGACACGCTTTGTAGGGAATCTCAAGGCCAAGTGGCATATATATAGACCATATTATTTTGTGACCAGTGGCTGTGACCTCTCTGTGTAATATTGGTGACCCAGAAGCCTACTTTTGGGACTAAGGGGACAGGGGAAACTGTCCTGTTGCTTTCTGTTCTATTACACCAAGTTTCTGTGATTGTCCATCTAAGAACTTCTACCGTAGTAAGGTGCTCAGAGCATGCATTTTTATAGGCTGGCAAAATAGCACGTGTCTGAAAAAGTAGAAGTCTGAAAGGAAAGGTAGCTTGAGAAAATCTCCTCATTGAAGCTATAACCCTACCTGAAACACAGCTGGACTGTTGGAAGAGTTTGTTTTTCCTAAATTTACATGGTTTGGGTCATCACTGCTACTTGCTCAAGAATTCATTATTTTAAGTGCAACTGCAGTTGGGCAACAGGATTGCAGTAAAACAGTTCTTTAGTCATACCTTTTGAAATTCTGTAAAACTTTATTATCTAACCCGCAGCATGCAGAGTACCGCAGAGTTTATTACAGGGTAATGTTCTCCAAAAACAGATGCCTAAATGATGGATCTTCTATCTGCAAAGAGCTTAATTTACGTAAGAGTTGAGCTGCAGACTCTCCAGAGATTGAATTTGCTTGGGAAAACTACACACACACACATACACAATCAGACTTTAAAAAGGTAATGGCACCAAGGGAGAAGAAGAAGAACGTATTAGCAAATCCATTGATACGCTTTTTATTGATCTGATTGAAGACAAGAAATTAGGCAAGAACTGTGTTGGTGTTCCCCTAAGCTCACTGGGGATCTGTAGTTGGTGCTGTGACATTACTATGTATTTTTTGAAAACTGCTCAAACTCCCTGGGAGTTGGGAAAAAAAAGCTAGATATCTAAGACAGGACTTTGCTATTACCTTCAATTAAACTAGAATTCTGCCCTGTGTAGTTTCCAAGAATGCATCTTACTTTTACAGTATGATCTTTGGTGGATATTCAAGGAGCTTTAATTTTTAAAGGGATTGTTCTCGTATGGATAAATCAGACCGTGTGAAGAAACTTTTGAACTTTGGGTGCTATTTAGTGGAGAGCTACTCAGACTTTGATAATTTAGATTACTGTCTTCATAGTGTTTGCCCACAATAGCTGAATAATGGGGTTCATTAACCTCCCTGTGTAGGCATATCCAAATTGTTTGCCTCTAGCTCCCTACGTGTGGCTGGGGAGGAAAGGATTGGCTTTTTATTGACTTGTCAAGCCGTAGGTTTGCATTACCGGCCAAGTAGCTCGTGACCCATTCCATTTATTTCACTGTTTTGTGGTGGGGAAACAGGTAAAGGAATCCTGCTGGAAGCCCCTCCTTCCGCACGTTTTCATGAATAAGAGCAGTGTTTGGAGCAGTTAAGGCACCGTGACCAAATCCTCCGAAAGACGTAATGCAAGCAGCATGGGGCTATTGTGGGACACAGCTGTGGGCGGTGTTGGTTACCCTGCGAGACGTTGCTTATTCAACAGAAAGCTCTGGAGGAGAACTTATTGTGGAATTAAATAGGAGGGAAAAAGTGATACTTCAGGGAGAAAAATGTAGAAGGGTAAACCACTGTTTGGGAAAATTAAACAATAGAGTCTGGGCAGCGAAAGTCTGTGTTTATTGCAGTACTAATGGGTATCCCAATTATTTTACAGTGTAGCACTTAGTAGAGAAAGACGGCGTTAACCGTGCGTTAACAGAATTAACGCTCTGGGTGTCAACCCAACTTTTGCTGTAAGACGGAAAAGAGCGTGTAATGGTGAAATCATTTTTGATATGATCAATAGACCACCTAAGTGAGGAGGCAGAGTGATGGAAAATTATCTTGCTCCTCTCCAAGGCTGCAGAAGTGTGCTTAAGGAATTCCAGTGACCTTTACAGCTTTCATGAATCTTTGTGCGTGTGTGTTCGTGTGCGTATATACATACCCGCATTTTTCTGTTCTGTAGTCTTTTAAATTATAAGAGCTGGAGGACTGATTTTCAATGCCTTTTTCAATGCTGGATGTATTTTAATGAAGATATTGTCTCGGGTATGATTCATATCCCTTTCCCGATCGTTCTTTTTGAGTGTAACATATTGGCCCCGATCCTGCAGTAAAATCCCCATGTGTGGTCTTGTATCCATCCAGAAGTCTCGTTCACTTTGGTGGAGGTTCCTCAGCCTCTCCCTTGCTGCAGGATTGGAGTCTTTACATGAAAAAAAAACAAAACTGAAGAATACCATATCCCTTTTACCAAAACAAGTAAATGATCGTTTTTGTTTGTATTTCTAGAGGTGATTTCGAAGAGTTTTTTCTTCCTTGACTGTGAGTTATTTCCAACTTCAGCTGTAGTCCTTAGCTTTTGTCGTCTTTTTTTTTTTTTTTTTGTAATTACTGAAGCCACCCCAACTAATTATTCATCCTGTTTATGGTAGGTGGTAGGCTGTGGCAAATTATTTTCATTTTGCTGCTGACCACACTGGGTGATGACTCCAAAAGCGAATCCATAAAAAGGCTTGAGTCATTAGAAAACAAAACAACATACTGTGAGATTCTTTGATTTCACTGCTTCTTGCTCAAGAGTAAAAAAATTGTATACTGTATACCGCAATTATAAAAAAAAAAAAAAAACTTCAGGCAGGTTTAGACACATAAGCGAATTGCTTGTGTAAATGGGCATGAGCAGCTGCCCTTATAAAGCACAACAGAAACCGATCAAATATGTGTGTGAAAGATTAGAAAGGCAGATGGGTTTCTGTTTAAAAAATAGACTTTGCCTCCGTAGAAGATGACCGCAGGAGAAGGGTACTGATTTGTTCTTGTCTTTGACAGACGTGCTTCTTTTTATTCACTCTATAGTTCCTGGGAGCTGGATGTAGACAAGAGGGCCGTAGAGAAGTAGCCATCCGTAGACACAAAAGAAAAATATGGTCCTACCTGAATTTAGTAAAGCTGTCCTGTGAGCAATTGATCTGTAGCCGCACAGAGCCTCCAAGTTCAGGACTGGGCAGCTCACTTGATTCTTACAAAAACATGTCTTGGTAACAAGCTGGAAATCACTATTTTAGAGGTTTCTAAACCCATGCTGGCATAATTTTCTGGTAGTTAATAAAATTCATATTCTACACTAGTTCCCATTAAAGAGGATAGATGTAGGACTGGTGTACGGGCAAGCTTCTAGATCATGCGTCCCATAACATTTCCCAAAACAAATGACAATAAAGGGCAGTTTGCAAGGAACATGTAAGAGAAAGTTTGCAAAGAGCTCATTGGCATGAACATGTTTTACCAGCTTCTGGTTTTGCTGTTGAGAGCTCAGCAGAAGCGGATAATGCCAGGTGGTTTTCACACCAAAGCTCTGAGCAGCTTGTTATTGATGATAAGAGAGAAAAGAAGATGAAAGATACCAAGACGCCACGCTACCAGCTCAGTTTTGTTTTGTCAGACTGGCGATGAACCATCCGGAGATGTAAGTCAGAATGGTGAGAAAGAATGGGAGGGAGGTTTAGGAGTCATTGGCAGAAAGGTGTTTGTGGTTGTTGGGAGAAATACCCTGGTGTAACAGATACAGCGAGTGGAGGCCAAGGGCAGAACTCTGTTTCACTTAAAGTAATGGAAAAATAAACAGTAGAAAACCTGTAATTCAATTTCAAGAGTGCAAATGTCCATAAACCAAAGGAGTTGGCTAAAAATGTCAGCTGGACTGAAAAACTAATGGACTCAAAAGTGGTGATTTCTGCCTGTGGGAAGGGGGCACTTGTAGCAAAATGACTACAGAGTGACTTGTGCAATAACTCCTTCCAAAAGGATGTTGGAAAGAAGCGTCATACCTCTAGGAGAAAGGGACTGTTAGCAAAGAAGTTACGTCTTCAAGGCAAAAGACTGTGGAGGTGAAGTCAGGCTTGGCAGAAGTCAAGCTGAATTAAATGTTGTGAAGGATGTTGAGGAAATAGGAAAAGAAGGGAAGAAGGAGGACTGTGGAAATGAAGACAGGGAGAAGATGAAGGATAATATCCGTATGAGCCAAGAACAGAAAGATCCCATGTTCATTCTGTCCTTTACTGAGAACTACTAGGACAAGATGGATAACAGCAGTAGGTTGACAGTGGTGGAAATTACCATAATGAATCGGAAGCAAAATATAGGGACCTTTACGCACTGAAATCGAGGAATAGGAGAATCTTTCTCCCAGCTTGTGGAAGAACTGGGTCGTGAATTTGCAGACTCAGTGACAAGTAATTTTTAATACATTTCTTTATATTTTAAAATGCAATGTTTGTTAAATCTTTTTTTAAGAAATAATAGAAAAAGCAGAAGTGCTGAAGAAGGGAAGAAAGGAAGAGTAATCTAGACAACCGGTGACAGCAGTACACATAAAACAAATTTTGGAGGAAGGGTTGATTAAAGGCTTGGAAGTAATGGAATAAAACACAAAACGGAAGTGAGCCGTACCAACAGGCTTGATATCAATCTTTGATAAAGCAACTGATTTTCTAGGTTAGCCTAGTCTGGTTGGCAGTCCCTGCAAGAGCTGTGGCTGGCAATGGCTGATTTTTTTGCCGTGCATCTCGGGTATCTGTTTCCACCACCAACGCTGTGAGCAGCTGCCTCCACCTCCCACTGCTGAGTGATTTCTGCTGGACTGGGGAAGCAGTCGCTGGGTGCAGGATCAAATCGCTTGCCCTCCAAGGGGAAGTCTCAGCTGCAGTGGAGAAGAGCTGGGACACTCGCATGTGCGTAGCTGGAATAAAGTTGACATCTGTCCTACCACTGGGAGAAGGGATGCTGTCTTCTGGATGAATAAAGGATGGCGAATCCAAGCTGGATTTCAGGAAAATGCTTAATACTACCACAGAGGACATTCATAGTGAAGCTGGCAAAGACAGGATTAGCAGAGGAACGGCTCAGTAGTAAGGAACTAGCTCAAAGCAACTGAGTTGTAAGAGAGCTTATCTAACCGGAGAGGAGGTTGCTAGTGAACACACTCAAGGATGTATTTCAGGACTGGTTTGATTTAATAGTTTCCTTTAGAATTTTGTCAAAGAAGGAGGTAGAACGCTGATGGGTTTTGTTGGCAGTAAGGTTGAAGGACCATGTCAGTACAAATGAGGATCCGACGATTGTCTGGAAAGAACTGAATCCCCTTGAATAGAAGGGAAAAAATGGTATTTTATTCAGTAAATGAAAAATTGCAGTTAAGGCTTTGCATTTGAAGTTTAAACAAGAGAAACTTGAGCCAGAAGTAAAGAGCTGATTAGTAGATGTATCACTACGGTAGGTGCATTAAGTGGGTGAGGGATCATCAGTTGATCACAGAATGACGGAGTTGCCAACCTGATAGAAGTGTGACCGTAGGATGCATTGCAAGAGGTAATTTTAGCAGAGATAGTGGAAGTGTCCGGGCCATCGTATGAGAACCTGTTGATACTTCATCTGAAATGTTATATTCAGTTCTTGAAGGCAGCTTGTATTCAGGAAGGATGAATTGGGAAGAGCAGGTGCAGAGGAGGGCTCGGAGCGCTCTTAAGGGGAGCATAGGGGAGTCTCTGTTATGATAGAAGAGGAGAGCAACTTTGTGTGTTTAGTCTAGCATGTGAAGAGGGGATATGATTGCTGGCTACAAATACATCAGGCGAGTAAACATTTTGGAGGGAGAAAGCAATTTAAGCTAAAGAACAATGTTGGCACAAAAACAAATGGGAATTAATTGGCTATGAATGTAGGCTGGAAATTAGAAAAGGTTGCTGTGCCACCAAAGCAGTGAGATCCTGGAACAGGGTAATGGTGGGGACAAAAAGATTAACCGGTTTTAAGACGAAGCTCAATAAACTTGTGAATGGGATTAGGTGACACGATGCCTGCAGAATCACTAGACTCATTTGTCCAGGAAGGGATATTTGCGTGGTTTTGCCATACTGATGAAATGGAGAATGGGCTTTTGAGCTCCATGTGCACCACTGAAGGTCAACACACTTATGTGGAAGTTCTGCCATTTGTATGAGACCAGGTACTGTCCCCAAAAATGGATAATAACTTGAAGTAAGTGTTCAAAGTTCATTTTCCTTGCTAGGTAAGAATATCACATTGCAGACAATTTATCACATGAAAATATTTATATTTTTTTAATTTCAGGTTTAAGTACTGAAGTCTTTTCACTTGCAAAATTGCTCAGGGCTCTGCTGGAGGTTTGATACATTTTGGCACTCTGCAAACGCGCAAGTTGGTCATAGCGTGTGTTTGTGGAGCTTGTATTTGCCAATATGACTTGTTTGTACAGAATAAAATATTCAGCAGGGCATAGGAGATAAAAACTAAATTTCCCTTTCTAAAAGTAATACGGGAATTAGCCTACATTACAGGGCTTAAATTACACTGATTCTCCTCCAGGGTTGGAATAAAATTTTCAAAATCACCTCTAATCTGTGAAGAATCTAAACCATATGGAAATCTTCCTAATTCCCCTGGGTGTTTTTGACACTGTTACCCATAGGTCTTAGAGTATTTCATTTTTTTTCTGGTTCTCAGATTTTTCATTAATAAAATAGTTACACCACTTAATTTTCTAGCATCAAGGAACTTAATAAGGGAATATCAATACTAATAGATAATAATATCACTCATAATAATCCAAGTGAGTTGTACTAATTTTAATTATGTCAGTGAGTTGATGGTGTCATTTTCCTAGGTACAAAGACCCCTTTAGCTCCTGCTCCTTGCTTAAAAATGGGTTCAGAAAAGAATTAGGATTTTTCAAATGTTGTTTTTCCTTTGGGCAAAGAAACAGCTTCTTTGGAGCTTTGCCTCTGAGAAACGAAGATTGCTGTAATTTTTAACTAGACCTTTCGAAGTACTGATGCAGCATTTTTTTGGAGCTCATCACCCACAGCAATCATTCAGCCCTGTGGCTCATATCCTATTTTTGAAAAGCCATTTCCTTTCGGTGCACATGTCTTTTCCCTGTGTTTATATGAAGCAGTCAATGGGGCTTTCAGCCGTAAGGATCAGAATGAAATCAAATAAATTACTTCCAAAGATAGGAAACCATTTCACACCTTGGAGCCTCATTTTGCTCCAGATGTAGCGTGTTACAGCTGATGCCAGTTAGAGCCGATGACAAACCAACTGACCTGTCGCCACACTTAAAATCTTGGTAGAATTTGCGCTTTGCCTGCAAGCCAACACTCCATTTTCATCCTGTTTGAGTTTGCATCTGTAGCTGTGAATGGGGTGATTGCCCCAGGGTAATGATGAAAATGGGTTTTCATTTGCTCTACCATTATGAAGAGGTGTATCGATACAGGCATTCGATTATAAATGCATCAAGGTTCTGTAAGAAATACAGTTCCTGCTAGCGTTTAAAAAGAAATCCGAAGTGAATTTAGGTTAGACACAACCAGATACACAGTGTTTACATTAATTCTGGTTTTTTTTTTAAAGGGAGTGGTAGCCTTTAGTTATGATTTATAGAGACTTTTATTACCACATCTATTCCAAGGGTTTTCTCACACCCATTCATTCTGGAGGAACAATTTTGATTCAAAAACAACTTTAATTGACTTTTTATCTTTCAGTGTAGAAGGTGTTTGTGATATATTGTCAGGCAAACAGCCTGCAGAGAAGTATAATTCTTGTCTTGGGCCGCTGAGTGTATCGATGGTGGTTGATGTTCATTTGTATTTGATTACCTCAAAAAATATTAATCCAGCCTCAGTTTTAGAGTTTTTGGATTGGGGTGAGGAAGGAGGTGAAATTTTGTCTTATTTAGTATTGTACTTGCAGACTTTTAATGTACTTGCAGTGCTGATTCTGGAAGCCTATGAAAAACACATTTGGGAAAGGAGGTAACAATGTATGTATGGTGATGTCCAAATGTAGAGTTTAGTTCCTAGCAGGGACCTAGGTACCAGGAGGATCGAAGCTTTGCTGTAGTAAGTACCGCCTACTTGCAGTGTGCTCTGTGCCTCACTTTTCCCATCTATAAAATAGAGCTCATAAATCTTGCCATCATTTACATAGTGTTTTGATATCAGGTTTCTCTCCAAGTCTGAAGTAACGTTAATTATTAGTCGTGGGACTGCTATTTCCCTTTGATTTCTCCCCACCTCCATATTGCCATGTATGCAGCCCCTTCGTCAGGAAGGAGGACAGGCTAAACCACCCTCGCTGAGATTACTCCATCACCTCTAATGGTGTAGCACAAAGCCATTCATTTCTCCACTGTGGAGTCTAAAGTCTCTGAACTTTATTAGCCCAAGGGAGTGGTAGGCCTAAGCGTGCTCCGAAATGCCGATCTCCTGTTTTGATAACTGAGCTCTAAAATCAAGATAAACAAGCTGCCCTATATACTGAACGTGTCCTAATTGCACACTTCAAGCAACCCAGCCAATCAATGAGTGTGTGTCGCCCGCTAATGAATATTTGTAGTTTTGGAAGATTTCGTATGTGATGTTCCTTGTAGCTTCTGCAGTTATCGGCAGAGTGGCTTCAAAGACCCTGTCCAGGAGGAGAACCTGGCTTTATCTAGACCAAGAAACTATGTAATTTCATTTCATATGTTAGCCAGGCATGATCACTCCTATTCAAATTATATTAGCTAATACTTCTTTAAAACTGTTTACACTGTGTGCAGAGTTGTGTTTAAAATCCTATTAGCTAATACATTTCCTAGTCTAGACGCAGGGAGGGTTGACTCCCTGAAGAACTCATAGCAGGACTTTGTTTACTTGGAGGGGGTAGAAGAGGGAGGCGGGGAGTGAAGGGGTAATGATGTTTGAAACCGTCCAAATGACTTTTGCTGTGCCAAATATTTTGCTGTCTGGCCCTCTCCTTGCTTTTATTATTGCTAAGATTTTTTTTTTTTTTATTGAGAGGTGGCTCTCAAGTCGTGAGGGTAACTTTGGAAACCATGGGAGTATTGCTGCCAACCAAGGTCTTGGGCGTTCAGCATTGGGAGCCAGGGCTCTCTGCAGGAGCAGTGGAAGGAAGAGGGCACAGAAGAAGCACCTGAGTCGGGGTGGCCAGTCTGGCAGGAGCCCCAGGGAGCCGCGCACTAAGACTTTTCGTTAAACGAGAAACACATCATGGACATTCGAGAGTCAAAGAGAAAACTTTCTTGGTGGGAGATAACAGTGGGTTTTCGGATGTACCCCGCTAACAGGAGAAAGAGACTGGATTTGATGTGTAGGTTGCTCCCAGGATGGCCTGATAATAGGACTTCCTTCCTTCTGCAAGTCACAGACAGTTTAAGTTACGAGTCCTGTACTTCGACTCACAGTCTAGCACCTTAATGACACATTTAAAGAGCCTGACCTCCCAGAGTAGGTACCTGAAGCAATCACTAGGACATTAAGTGGTGTGAAAGCCTTCAGTGTTGCTGATGGCGATTCATCTAACGCCTTTTAGATGCTGCTCCACTCGAAGTTTCTGAACTTCCTTGGGTTTGGTTTTCTTCCCCTAGTCATTCATAGTATGCCTGGGAAGGTAGGTGTGATGCTGCAGTTGGCAGGTTGCTCCGTTTCCTTTTACTAAGTCTGGTTTTACTATAACTTGCCATAGTTCCCACGTAGTAGTGCAAGTGGCATATCTTGGGAGAAAAACACTGTTGTCTCAGCCAAGCATTAACTGCTGTTTAATTCCAGACCTTTCTCAAATGGTGGCTTAGATTATTGACTTGAAATGCAGACAGTGTCTCCGATCACAGTGATACTGCCTTTTGAGTATCATAAGAGAGTTGGAGTAAACTCTAAAGTTGAATGTAACATTCCCATTGACGGTGGAGCAGCTGGACTTTCCTGATTCTCAGGAGTTGTTGGAATTTGATTTTTGTCATGGTTTTCCTCTTGATGTCTCCGTTTTTTGCTTTCTTCAGATACTCTCCTCTCTGGAATGTCTAACCTTTCTTTAAATCGCCTTCTTCCTACAGTCCCGTCACAAATCAATTGCACTCCCACAGTTACCATTCAAATATAAATAAGTTAGTTAAATGATTTACCAAAATGTGGTAAAACAAATAGACCTATCCTGTGTTTTAGTTGAGGGTTTTTTGGTTTTGTTTTCTAAACCAACCTTTTCCTTCTCTTTATGTTTCTAATCTAGAGCCTTATAGTAAGGGCTTTTTCTGTCTTGTCCATTAAATTGCATACACATCAATAAGACTGTGTATCAACATTCATTAATAAATGTTGGGTCCTCTATGTATCCCCCTTCCTGGGCAAGATTATTCTATACTGTGTATTTACTAGAGCTACATCCTGTCTACTTCAGCTACTCGAGTAAGTAGCAATATTTTAACTGCTGAGTATATAGTGTGCGTCATTTATTTGTGCTGACTAGATCCACTGCTGATTTCATAAACATTTGGGGAAAGAAATACCAAACTAGCAAATATTTGGAGAACCCCCTAATGTAGGATCTTAAGAGGATGATATCGTCTCTCAGTTTGAAGATTAAAATCAGTGCTGTTCACAGCTGATTAACTTTCCTTTCTAATATTTCCCACAAATTGAGCTAATGTAATAAAACTTAATGAAACAAGGTTTAGTAAAGCCACAGAGAATACTGCTATGACAGCGAGCTGTGGAGTGGTTCAGGCTGTCCTGGCATTCACTTTCTAATGGCTCTGTGCTTTGTCCTGTCCAATGGATGGGTGTAGCAACAACAGTCCTTGCATTGGGTTGAAACAGCCTCTTTGATGACTCAAAGGTGATGTGAATTAGCTGAACTATATTTTCTTTATATCCAGTCGGTGATCGATCGTTGCTTTCTTTCCCATCAACTCTAACGATTCTCATTTTTGGTCCTACAGAGTCATCAGCAAAGTGGTGCCAGCTCCAGAGGCCAAACCTTCTACTCCTGTGAGCCGGCCCAAAACACCTCCACCCGTGCCGTCACCGGTACCAGCTCCCGTTCATGTCACCCCTCCTCCAGCTCCAGCTCCTCCTCCTCCACAGGCTACTGTCTCACCAGTCCTGATCCCACCGCCCTCTCCAGCCATCTCCGCAGCAGGAGGCTCCAAAGCTCCGGTTAGGAGCGTGGTGACCGAGACCGTCAGTACTTACGTGGTAGGTAGCACACACTGCCGTGTTTTGTCCCAGTGCCAGTGACATTCATCTCTTGAATTGTTGACCTCCTGGGTGACTCATTGTCTCAAACTGATGGTGCGTGGACTTGTGATGTTGCTCTGTATAAAGCTACTCTTTATCCAGCCCTTGCTTCCATGCACGCGTTTTGAGGGGTTAATAACTTAATTAAAACACTACTACTTGGACTGAATTTTTCTTTGTTCCCAGTTCATTGTTTAAGTTTCTTCTAACAAGTCCAGTTATATTCCACTTGGTATTTTCTGCTAACTGAGCAAGAGCATTTATTTTTGGAGGTAGAGATTTTTTATAGATGCTTTTATAAGTGCTGAATTGAAACCTCAGATGTCAAAACTCGCCATAGATTTTGCTGTCAGTCAGGTGAACTACAAAACCCTCATACAACATCAAGGATTTGACTTAGCCCTCATTTGAAATGTCTAGAGTTCACTAATCTCTTTTCTGGTTTCTTCAACATACAGAAATTGCAAATGTTTGTGCATTGCAGAAAGTCTGTAGCTATTTCATCAGCCTGTTTGACATATGCTCTGAACTTGGCCTCTGTCTGGTAGCACTGAGACTTCTTCATTCCTTTAGAAAAGTCTCCCATCCAACATGATGTAGGAACTGCATTCTCTAAAAGGACGTGGACATACCTCTAGGCAGGACTAGGATTGCTGTGCTACTGAAAATTTCTGCTTTAGATGCAATGTAAAATGGAAGTCCTGACTGTTTCTGGTCATCGAAGAGCAGCAGATACCATTAACAACAGCAGTAGCGTTTTCCTCCCTGTCCTGGCTAAGTTCCAGCTTGGTTGGTGACACCTTGCTTATCTGTAGCGGGTGGCAGTTTAAACATCTCACCATTTAAAACACCTGAAACTTGCTTTTATTGCAGAGTTCCCTATGCTTTAATTGCAACATATGCATGATTTTTCTCTCTGTTTTTATTCCTGTTTTTCTAATGATTCCTAGTGTAAATCTCCTCTGCCGTTTCTAATGGAAAAGGTGCTCTTCTCTGCTGGACTTTAACTGTTGTATCGTGTTACCCGTCTCTATTTAAACAGCTGCTACCTTTCACTCCCGAGTTGGTTACAGCACTAGATGACCTCATATAGGCTGTGCATATCTTTAGGGTGCAGGATACACATCCTCACCTTCTGTATCGCAGGTGTAAATGCAGTGTCGCTCACGTATTACAGTAGCGCCCAGAAGCTTGGAGATTCACTCTAAGAGAGAAACATTTCCAAAATACTGTCCTACGTCCGTTTTTCTTCAGTGACCATCAAATAACTTGGAGGTGATGTTAATTTAAAGAAAGAAAACCTAGAATTTTACCTAGGTACTTCTGGTGGTAACACTCTTAGCACCTTGTGGAGAATGTAGGAATGGACATGTAGGCTCCAGGTTATTTCTTTCTTTCTTCAACATGATGGTTGAAACCAGGGCTTTACTGCATTAGGATCCAGCTACGTGCACAGGCAGAGAGACTCGTGATGTGAGACGTTTATAAGTCAAAAAGCTGAGAGAGAGGTTGAGGAAGAAGGGAATAATTGATAGCCAGTAGCGTCTTGTACAAAGGGAATCCAGGACACAGAATGATGAAACGGCTTTCCCCAGGTCGCACGAGAAAGCTCTTCTAGAGATAAGATTGGAGCCAGTGTGACAGAGGTGCGCAACTCCCTTCTGCGGGGGAGGACAGGAGGGTGATTTTATAGTTTAAAAAAAATAAGATACGATGTGGGATCTCCCTCTAAGATAGCATCTCAGTAAGTGTGCTCTGATCATTAACTCTCAGCGGTTTGTACTAAAATAGCATTCAGCAATCACATACTGTCCCTCCTTCCACGACCCTTGGCTCATTAAGGAATGAGAAGTGACGCAATATTTTTAACATCATCATCCAGCAGTCCAATTTCTTGTTTAACAAAGAGGCAGAAGTTTCACTGATTATAGACCACCCTGCCCCTCTGCAGCCCCTGAAAGCCTGAGACAAGTATTCTGCAGACAGACATCCCCCCTGAAAAGCTAAATTTGGGAAAGTTCTAATGGGGAAACATCAGGCAGCGGTGCCTACACCTGGCACCGCCGGTGCCTAAAAGAGGCAGCCCCATGGACGGGGTGCCTGCCAAGTGCCAGTGCCCGTGCCGGAGGACGGTGCCGGTGCAGACGGGTTGCTCAAGCAGGTCGTAAAGCGCTGTAGTTGTCAGCCCGACAGCCCACAGCATTGCTTCTCTGCAGCACCGGGGCACAGCATCTCCTCCTTCCCCAGCAGGATTACCCCACAGAAATGACTACGGCCTCTTCACGCCGAGCGCAGACGGTTTACCTGCAGAGCAGATGCTTCTCTACCAACTTAAAAAGACTTTACAGATGTGAGATTAGATGTGTAGATAGGAATGATTATTGCAATCAATCAGCTTTAAAGTCGAGTTCACTGTATGACGTTGCCTACTCCATTTTGCTGTTGGGAAGGGGATTGTTCCCTGCTTAATATTCCTGAGCTTTGTATTTTCTAGTTTTAAATCACAAAAAAAAAATCAGGACTTTAAGAGGAGTCAGTCAAGAGTGGTGCGTTGGTTGCAGCTCTGGTACATTCTTGTTGATTTTTTGGGAAGTGGTGTAAGATGTACAGACCACCGTGTAGTGGTTTTTATTTTTCTAAGAGCATTTGGGGCTTTTCATCCACTACTTTTTAATATCATTTTTGTAAGCAAAAAGTTATTGCCTTAGATATGTGTAAATGCACTAATACACAAAAGCTGAGAACAAAACAGTTTATGTTTTTAAGATTCAGTGATAATGTGCGACTCTTCATAAAGGAATGATGAAATCCGGGTAGTAACCCAGACATTTTGTACTTTGTATTGTTAATTGCACTTCTTTGGGTGGATTTTGTGACATTTTGCATGTATGTTTTTACCGAAGAACTGTTAAAGAAACCACTTGAAATTGAAAAATACAAACAATGGGTCTAGCAGGATATAAACATTAAAAAAATTTCATAAAGCTCAGAATATGATAAATCCAGTAAGCAGCTGCCTAATACTGTAAATGATCTGCCTCTGCTGTTTCGTTTACCCTTTAGTAAATTGTACTGTGACATAAATGTCATAAGGGGAATGGAAAGTTACTCAGTAACAACTTTTTTTATATCCTGATCTTATCAGCTAGTTGAAGTTGAAGACTTTGGCTAATAAGTAATACGGCAAGATGTACACATGGTACTGTATATTTTACACGCATATAAGACTGTTATCTTACGCGGGAGGCTGCCGTTGCTCGTTCTCGCCATTAACAGGGTAGAATTTAAAAAGTCGCGATAGTAGAGACAGAGAAGGAATTGTGTCCTTAAGCCCTGGCTGCTATATGCGAATGCCTATGCTTAGGTCGGGTGGTATAACTGGCTTTACTGGTTTACAGGACGATACAGAAAAATGCATGCGTTTATCATCATGTATAGGAAAATCAATTAAAACATAATGCCGAGCACTTAGGAGCAGAGAATACATAAATAACAACGGTGGCCGGTGAAGAGCTTTGTCAGATAAGCAAGAAACTTTTTTTTTTTTTTAAATGTCAATTTTGCTGCCTGCTTCGCCCTGAAAACCAGCTAACTTTCCTTTTCTTTGCACCAGATCCGAGACGAGTGGGGTAACCAGATCTGGATCTGTCCTGGCTGTAACAAGCCAGATGATGGCAGTCCAATGATAGGTTGTGATGACTGCGATGATTGGTATCACTGGTAAGTTGCTCTCATCCATCCTGTTCTGCTGTTCCCTGGCAGATTGGGGCTGTATTATTAAAAACCATTTTTTTTTTTATGGTTCGTGATGCTGGGAATATTTAAATGGCTTTACTGTGTCCAATTTAATAATCTGGAAGATATTTTTATCTCTGTTTCTCTGGAATTTGAAGAAGCAGATTTTAAGCTGTGAAGGAGAGTTACTTTTTAATTAATGGGCATTGGTGATAACAGTTGTTTTTGAAACTGCTGGGAAATATTGCTGATTCCGGTAGTTTTGTGAGAACTGCAGGATTATGAGCATAGTGTATACAGATAGACATTTCAAATTATGAAGCATTGTATGAACGGTAATATAAATGTCGGCTCTTATAAAAGGGTTGGAGGGAATTAATCACTTTTTAGGCGTTTTCTTTAACAGCTACATAAAATCATAAGGTTTTTTGCAGATGTGTTAAAGAAGCATTTGAAATTATTTTAAACCTAGACTATTATACCTGAAAGTGCACTCGTATTTTCTATTAAAATAACGTTTCTTATCTGAGTGTCCTTTCAATACATTTTTTCTTTGTTTCAAAGCAAGTTCTTTTTTAGGTTTCTGTTCGATCATTATATTCATTAAGATAATGATAATATAATTGCTATATTTATTTGAAGGCCAGATCCCGTCTCCCACTGAAAAGTTTCATTTCTTTGGGTAAGAAACAAAAGTGGCGTTACTCCACTGAGATGATACGATGTCTTCCTGTCCTTCACAGGCCTTGCGTTGGGATTACGACTGCACCCCCAGAAGAGATACAATGGTTCTGCTCCAAGTGTGCCAACAAAAAGAAGGATAAAAAACACAAGAAGAGGAAGCACAGGGCACACTGAAGACTTCTCAGCGGACCGAAGTCGTGCGGTCGCCGTGGCACCTTCTGCCCTGACTCCCTTGCAGGGGGGATCCAGCCTGCTCGTGTCTCACCCTCCGTCGCCAGCTGGTAGGGTTGTGACTCTGGAGTGAAGCAGGGGCGAGGAGATGCTCTCCGCTGGGGGCTGTTGCCTTTCGCAGACCGTCCGAGCCCAGGGCGTTGGATTTTGGTACATTCTGATGCTGTCTTTCACCTACCGAGGGAAATTTGCACAGAGCGATATGAAGACTTCGGCAGTTCGCGGTACCGCTCCCGCTCCCGTGGCTCGGCAGCAGCAAAGATGAATGTTGTAAATACAGATATCTGTCCCATTCTTTCTCGATTTGGTATTAATCCCTCTTGAGCCTTTGCAGTAAGGTGCTGAGAGGAGGAGAAAATGTAAATTGCAGTAAGTTGTAAACTGAGGAGACCTTCTGGAGTAATTTCTGTAGTCTGGATACAGTTCAGCCTCTACTCCTGCTGAGCCAGATAATCATAATGTGGAAATAAAAAGTGACCGGTAAATATTTTTGTGACAAGAATATATGAAGCTTTTTTCCTTGATTTTTAGTACTAACATAAAATAAACACGTTCAAGCTTTTGTGATATATCTTCTATTTTTAAAAAAAAAAAAGTTTCTATTGTGTCGATTTTTTTCTTCCATGTGAATTTATTTCGGTGGACCTGTAATATATTTTATACTTTGGTTTTTTAGTCTTTGTCAACGTACCTTTTCATTGCTTGTACATTTCATTGGTGTGTAAAAACACTTCCCATTAAAAGGTTTTCACACGTGTAAATACCTGATATTTATAAAGTAATTTTTTTTTTGTTAATTATTTTTTAGGGCTTGAGGATTTTTATTTTCATTTGCCTGAGAATACAAACCTAGCAGCTATTAAAAGCCCGCGTGACATACGCCTGTCCCTATGGCTTTAAGGGATTGGCGAGATCCACCCCAGCGGTGCGCGCACGAGGAGTCGGCCAGCACCGTAATTAGGCCTCGATTCCGATACTTAAACATGTGGTAACTTCTTAAGAAGTGAGTAATCCTATTGCCTTCAAGGAGCCTGTTCCCACACTTCGTTCTACATGTGCTTAAACGCCTGCTGAATTGAGAGCTTAGGCCAGGGGGCTCTGCGCTTTTAACGGTAGCTACGGTGTGTTGATCTGTAGCCGCCGTAGCTGGAACTGAGGGTTTTTTCTTTTTTCCCCCCCTTTTTTTTTTTTAACAAGTGGTAGCGAGTTTGCCAAAACAATCGGCTCGTGTTTAGATGGAGAAGATGCAGAATGGCGTCACGCGGAAGATGCATTGCTCTGCTTTGTGTATCCCCTTGGAAAGACCAATAAAGTGAATACGAGTTGTAGTCCCCATTGAAAATGAGGGGGGAAATTGCAGAGCAAAAAAAAAAATAAGGCAGTATTAGATATTGTAGTGCAATGGGTCTCAGAGCTAAATAAAATACAAGAATAAGTCTGGAAAAAGATTTATACCTTTTGTTTCCAAAGCGATTTTAGACTTCAGTGATTAATTCGGGGATATTTCTACTTTAAACTGTACAGTGAGAAACATCTGATGTTTGAGAATATGGCCTTTTAACCTGTTGCGCAGGTATTAAGAGTTATTTTTTAAATGCATCCAAATTGATATTAATGAGAATGAATTAGTCATGTTTTTAAAAGTACCAGTCTAGTTAGGGAAATGAGGCTTTGCTGATAGAACTGTTAAATTGCAAATCAGTGGAGATATGGATGAAATTGGTTTATTAAAAGTGCACTGTTACCTTCTTTGTTCAATGCCACCTCATTTATATTCCGTCCCTGCTAATTACCAGTCAAGAAAGTTCTTGGGTTTGACTTTTTTTTTAATTTTATTTTGAATTGTTGGATGTTGCAAAACTGATTCTTGTTTTTTTCCACGTGTAATGTGCAGACATACAAAATACACAGTCTTTGGTCATTTCTGGTTGCAATAATAAAGAACTAGCTTTTGGTAAGTTGTTTATCCATTTCCTCCTCCCCTCCGTTAATCAGAACTTCTCACATTTAATCAACTAAATTATTCAGGGTGCCTTGGGAGGGCTGAACTTGGCCATTTTGATGGCCATTCAGCTATTTCTATGCATTCTCGTGCGTTGCCGCCGCCGGGTTTGTTTCCTACCCCGGGTTTTATGATTTTATAAATGACCCCTGTGGCAATAAAACCAAAGCATCATTTTCAGGAGGCTTGTGTGGCTGACGGGATTAGTAACAGGAGAAGGGGCCCTTCACCTCCGGGTCATCAGTTTGAAGCCAGCCTTGGTTCCGTAGCCATACAGAGCCTGCCTCCCCTTTCGCTCACACTGGTCTGTATCAGGAATTGGTGGTATAAAAGAATAATCAGCTTCCAAAAATAGTTACCCCCTGAGCAGCCATGCGGCACGGACCTTCCTTACAGCCCCTCGCACCACCCAAGGCTGAGCAAGCCCAGCTGCTTCCCCAGATGTTTGTATTTGCTGCTATAACTTCACGGGTTGTGCTGCTTCTCCATAAACTCCACCAGAGTTAGGGCTGCTCCCTTGATTCGCTGCGGGATTTTATGGTTGGGCATTTGTATTCCTCGGAATCCATTTACAGTTTGGGTTTTGGACACCACCGTCCACGGGAAGGGGGCACGGCGGGTGGGTTGCAGGTTGGTTTGCTCGTTGGATGTCATGGGAGAGCATCAGTGTCTCTGAATGCTTTTCCTGCCTCGGAGGGCAGCTTCATCCGAGAGGGAAGCCAGTTGTGAGCACTGCCTCTGGAAAACATCTGTTTCCACAGGTAGTTGGAGTAGAACTGGTTAAAAGTTTAGAAAGTGAAGAATTAAGGAAATTTCAGTGAGGAGAAGACAACTCGCCATCTGCCCGCAGTATAAAGAGAAGACAGATACCATTTCCCCCCCTTCACTGATGAACCGTACGTAGTGGATTTAAGCGGTACAGCGAGTATGGGTAGCAAATATTCAAGAAAAGAGTGTAAAAGCTATTCCGTGAGAAAAGCTTGTTGGATCCTGCCTTTACTCTGGGGCCAGATGATTATCTGGAGTCAGTTGGGAGTCAGTTGGAGCTGTGTCAGTTTACACCAGCCCAGGAGCTGCCCGCTCGTGTGGCCAACGTTGGGGCTGGGGAGCAGCTCCGTTTATTGTGAAACGAGGTGGGGTTTTTATCCTTTTTATGCTGTAAATCCTCCTTTAGGGCAGCCTGTGCCTGCAGGTCGCTGGAGAAAACGGCAGTGCTGGGTGCTCGCTGCAAAGCGTGTTAGTCATTAGGCAAAACTGCAACTTGTTAATGAGTTTTGCACCCGCAAAAAACCATGACGTTAATACCGAGATGGTAAGCACAAGCTCAGAAATGGAAGAAACTGTCTTGACACTGATTTTTATTGGAGGACAGAGATACAAATGCAGAGCATCCATCCCCGGAGTAATGGGGATGCACTTTTCCGGAGATAATCTTCCTTCGGGGCTGTATGTCGTGCTCAAAGCCCCATTTCTCTGCTTGACAAGGTGTTTCTCTTCTGAAGGTGTCCGCAGCTGAGTACAGTGAGGATCTTTATGCTCCGCAACTGATTTGTGATTCCAAATGTCCTGGAAGAGAAAGGAAAAGAAAAAAAAACGAATCAGGGGGTATCAGAGCCTGCTGACTTTGTCTGGGCTTTCCAGAGATAAAATATAGTGTATTACTTCACTGTATCACCTAAACCTTCTTTGTTCTCCTTTCAATAGGACGATTAAACAAAGACCTACTAACCAAATTAAAGTATAAAATGAACGCTGAGATATGGAAACCTTGCCAGGAAGAATGTTAATGAATGAAGTTCACTAAAGGCATGCTGGCTAAGTTTTCAATACAAATAGTTTTATGGCCAATCTCTTTAGATCATAGCAGTTTTCTTTAGAAGTTTTAAGTCTCAAAAGTAGATGAGTTTCCTTCGCCAGGGAATGAATTAGATAATGCTCTGAATAAACTCCCTCTTCATAGTCTTGTCAGTCATGCTACTTAGGAAACTCTCCCTTTCTTCTGGGGACTTTCGGATCAGCTGTAACCTAAAAAGTGGAAAGCCGCTGTTAATCCGTGTGTGCTGTATGGCAGAGGAGGCTGTAACGGGAGATTTACGGCCGGCAAACAGCTCGTACCTGGCTGATGTGAGCAGAAGCCTTTAAACGTGAGCTATGGCAGCCGATCCTGGTGGGCTTTCCCTCGAAGGTGCTGTTTCAGCCTGTTCAAGGTTTGCGCCGGGCGAAGGGGGATCAGACTTTTCAGTAGCGCCTGTAGCGATAGGACAAGATGTAACGGTTTTAAACTAAAGGAGGGCAGATTCAGACTAGACATAAGGAAGAGGTTTTTTACGATGAGGGTGGTGAGACACAGGTTGCCCAGAGAGGTGGTAGATGCCCCATCCCTGGAAACGTTCAAGGTCAGGTTGGACGGGGCTCTGAGCACCCTGATCCAGGTGAAGATGTCCCTGCTCAATGCAGGGGGGTTGGAGTAGATGACCTTTAAAGGTCCCTTCCAACCCAAACCATTCTACGATGCCAAGGTGCCGCCCTTCGTGCTTATGGAGTGACCTTTTGCACCAGGACTTTAAATGCTGTGATACTCTCCGCAGGGAGAGAGGAGGAGAGCCGGGGGCTACCGGATCACCATGCCCCCTTTGCCCGCTCCCCCGTGGCAGTCTCCCCCTTAATTTTCCTTCTAGTCCTGGTTTGCTCCGGAGACCCTGACCCTTAACTCAGGTTTCTGGTGGCCAGTGCTGAAACCACAGCAGCTCGGCGGCTGTTGGGTGCCTCGAACAAAGGGGGACTTGCATTCAAATGTGGTGGCACCGGGCAGGTGCTGGTAGTTGGGATTCGGTGGAATATTGCTGCCTAGAGCTTCGACCAAGAAGGCCGATTTTTCAAAACGCAAAATGTCAAGTGAACGCAAGATAGGTGGAAGATCTTCCCTGTATTTTTTAAAACACAAGGAGAAAGTCCTTTCTAATGAATACACAGCTCCCGGTTGCATTCTGAACGTGAGGGTTCCCATGAGGACTTTGAAACAGATCTATAAAACCAAACAGAAAATACTTAGATGATTTTATTGCCTAAACGAGGGGCTGAGGGAGAAAGACACTTAAAACACATTTACAAAAATGAAGGTTTCATCGCCTGTCATGAGTAGGAATTTGTTTTACAAATTCGAAAGTCTTGCCTGTCAATTCCTCCCTAAGCCAGCGTGGGTTTGACAACTTACTGTGCCTGTCGTTTGCTTACTGTGGGACTAATGACAAGTGTGATGGGGTGTCACTGGCCTGACACACTGGTGTCACCCGGGGCCTCCGGCACCACCACTGCTTAGCTACATGCAGGAGACATTCAGTCTTCTTCCGTCAAGCTGATGCCTCCCCAGATGTGGGACTGGGCACAATTTGCTGTGGATTTTTTTAATTTGGCGTGCAAATTCTAAAAAAATTTTTTTTTCCTTTGACAGAAACAAATAGGGGCAGAGAATAGTGTGCAAATGTTTATTTTTAACAGAGATATGTACAGCACTTTTCTAATAAATGCTGTAAGAATTGTCATCTTAGGGTATACATCCGCTCGTAGGTTTTGTTACCTGCATGGTAACCATTGCACGCATTCAAAGGGAGAAACAGTGTCTTGTTATCAGGAAAGTCGGACGCAGTTCTCAGCTCTGTCGTGGCTTTACTGGTGCCTTTGGGCGCAGGATCGGTGCGTGTCCCAGTTTCCATCTGCAGGAGGAGGATAACGTTTCCTGCTCTGGCAGCTCTGCTTCAGCCTTGGACCCAGGTGATGTGAAGCTTGTAAAGACAGCCCAGACCTTCCCACGGGTTAAATAACTAGAATAACACCCTTCGCACGGGGTGGATAAAACTGCAGAACTATTAGGATCTCCTCCACTGCCGGGTCTGTCCTTGAACCTGCTCCTCAATGAGCCTTTCTCTGCGCTTCCACACTTGTGTTTTCATTGAGGTTGGGAGCTGGCAGCCATCTACTACACTCCTGAACCAGACAGATCCTTTGGCTTTGCAGGTTTTAGTTGACCCTCTTCCAACAAGTTTTCCAACATGAATCCAACCCTCTTTTCATCCGCTGGTTTTGAGCCTTTCTGTCGAAGGAGCCTGTCTGGGCTCATGTTGAGACCTTATTTTGCTACTAGCTCTTTTTTGCTTCCAGGGGTATCTGGTGGGGCTTACATCTTCTTTCTTAAAATGACTTCAGGGACGTCAAAATACACCTCTCATAAATTGTACAATAGCTGCCTTCTCTGAGCTTTGTGGGCTGTGAAATGTCTGAGTGCTTGGAGTTGGCGTGTATTAAGATGCTGAGGATGAAGTGATGCTGCTGTTCTCTGTATTTTCTGCAAAGACAGATGCTCAGTCAAGCCCAAAATCCAGGCCTTGGACTCAGTATCTAATAACCCAGCCCGACCATTGACTCTTAGTGCCACCTACTTTCTAAAAGGCTGGATTTGCAGTGCCACGGCTCAGGAGGAAGCACATCCCTTCAGCCCTCCCAGTTGCCACTGGCTAAATGTTGCATTTCTTTTGATTCAGAATTGCTCTGCCCTGGCTAAAAAAAGAGTTTCCCAAAGCAAGGATGTTCAGCAGTTTTGTGCTGAGGATCCCACTGAAGGTGTCATAGCTATCTAATTCATGAGATGACATTTAGGGAATACAACCATGACCTATGCAAAGTCTTGAGCTGAACCAGCGAAAGAGTCCCTTGGAGATGCTCTGGTTTGGTGGACAGTTTGCAATGGAGAAGTGTCTTTCAAACTCACTGAACCTAAGCTTCAGGTGTCATACGTATATCCTGTCTGGGATGTTTTTTAAGTCTACCTGGAGGTTTCATAGCAAACATGGCAAAGCCATGAGCTCAAGCAACCATTGCAGTGCATCCACTTAACCTTTATTCAGACTCTAAGTACTCATTTTAATCAGATCACAAGCAACCTATTTTGCAAAACTCTTGTGTCCCTTAGAATTGGAGAAAACATCTCCTGCCTACCACCCCCTTTGGAAGCTGATCCTGCTCCATTTGATTCTCTACGTCTGTTATTTCTGTGCTCTGCAAGATTTGGCTACGTGAGCTATGGGGGCCAGAAGGATGGACTATTTTTGCCCTGTGCCTCCAAGTCACAGTAATTCCAATTTAGATGTGTTTAAGGTGACTATTCAGCTGTTTGGAAGCCAATGTATGTACCTCCCCTTTCAAGCAAGGATGCACCTGGGCCACGGACAACAGAAATGTACTCAAGAGCAGCACACTGAGGCAACTCATGGCAAGCTTGTCCTTTCTGGGTAGCCTCTAGATTAGCAGCTGCTAAAGCAAATATGCCTTGGAAGGAGTAAATCTGAAGTGTATTCAATCTTCCACCCATAGCACACAGGTAGCATTGGCTACGTGGTGAAACCAATGCTCAGGACCTTGTGGTGCCTTTTTCCTCTTTAGTATTGTGGTAACAAAAGTGTAGGAGGAACAGGTAGTTCTTATATGATCCTTATTGCTGGTGGCAAAGTTTCAGCTGTTCTCTGTATACACGGCAGTGACCTTCCCAGCAATTTGAGTCTTTTCTCCACGTCTGGCCAAACACAGCTTCTTCTGTACCACTAAGGGCATGGACATATTTTTCTTCACATGGCTTCTGTAAATATAGAAAATGAGATTCGTTTGTGGATGAAGTGGGATATCATCATGGGATATCTTCATTCTTTGGAGGGGCTTGGATGGGAAAAGGATGAAGGGGCGAGCAGAGGGTGAAATGTCGTAAACTACTGAGAAAACACACAGCTTGAGTAGACGTATTTGTCCAGCTTGAGAACAGCTCAATTCCACCTTCACCCCTCATCGCCTGCGTTGCAGGCTTTGGAGTTTATCATTAGCCCATGCGGGTCCAGCTCATCTCTGTCCCCAGGACCTTTGGAAAACTTAATTCTTGAGAGTTAAAACAGGTGCAGTTTGCAACTTCTTGCAAACAGGTCCAAGGGCAGATCTGCTATTGCTAACGATGGTTGGGCCCAAGGTCAGCTTTTGGCAGGCATCAGATCCTCCTTTCAAGCCAAGAAGTTCCTACTACTAGAGAGCAACTCTATGGTCTACTTAAGTTTTGTAAGCCGTTAATGAGTCACCTGATATCAGCCAGATCAGTTCACTTACATGGAAAGGGCTCCTATTTCTCCTGGTGGAATTGACTTCGGCGTGTAGAGCAGGGGAGCGCAGAGCTCCAGTGACTGATCCTTCCTACACTCGCTTGCACAAGGGTACGGCGGCGTGATGGACTCATCTCAGATTCCTTCAGGAGGTGGTGACAGAGCTCCACCTTAATGAGTTCATCGCCCTGCCAGCATTCTTCCCACACCCAGGTGCCCATGTTGGCAAAGCTACGCTCCACCAGCTCGCTGGAAAACGTTCCCCGGGCTTTTAACAGGCTACAGATCTCGGGATGCCCGCCCGACTCCTCATTTTCAGTTGGCCTTGGTTGATGGTCTGGTTGTGTTTACAAGCAGAGCCGAGCGTGCTGGTTTGGTGTCTGGGAAGGAGGGCGGTGGGGAGACGCGGGGGGACCAGATTAATTGCCAGGGCTCCCACTAGGCCCAGTTTTGTGTAAGTCATCCAGTGTGCAGGTGGGTGGAGGGAGGAGCCAGTGCCTTAGCCCGTGCCTGAGGCTCCGGTGAGTATTATACCAGCTCTGTTTACCAAAGCCATGCTTAAAGGGCTCAAGAGCTGCATCACGTCTTTGTTTTTCTTCTCGCTTCTGGAGCGCATGCACCGGTCATGGAGTTAACACTTACCAAATAGTATTACTCGGACCTCTGGTATGAGTCCAGCCTTGGATGCACATGTTGCAAAATAGTTTCAGAGCTGAGTACGCTCCTGGCATTGCCTCCCCCAAGGTACTCCAATTCTCTGCAAGGACTTAGTAATTTAGCTGTTTATCTCCATTTTGAGTTATCCTTATCTCAGTCAGAAGAGTCCTGCTGCTTGCAATGGGTCCCTCACTTTTTCTTGTCTGGCACTGGATGTTTCCCCTCTGTGCAAGACAAGTACCTGTTGTCATCTGCTGGAGATACACCTTCCACACCTCTGGTGTCCAGGAGTATGGAAGCTGCTGGAGATCAGACCTTAGCAGATAGCAACCTGCCCCTTCCCTGCTGGCAACACACTCTACAGCCAGGGAACATAACTGGTCACTATTTATATGAATTTAAGACGTAAGGGGACCTGCTGAGACATCTAGTCAAATTTTGCCATCACGGTGCAACACGTCCCACCATGCCATACCTACAGTTGGCACGTGTGGATGGATGTCCCCAACAATCGCTGGGAGAGGGTAATAAAAACAGATAACTATTCAGCGTGGATATTAGTTTAATGGCTTAAGGACTCAAAAGCTGTGATAGTTCCCATCAGATGTGCCTGGAGAAATCATGGGGCCAGGCTAGCGTCACTCAATTTCTGTGAACAAGGACTGATTTGTTTTCTGCTGGCATTATGAACAACGAAACCAAAGCAGGGCAGTGAAGTGATTTGTGCTAGGTCACAGAGCACGTCAGGGGCAAAGCCGAGATGGGAACGGGCACCGCCGAGCTCCCAGCTCCCCTCAACACCAAGCAGACAAGGCTGGTGCCGGAGCCGTCTGAGGCCAAGAGGCCAAGTACCTGCAGAGAAAAGTTGCCTGATGATACAAGAAGAGAAACTTTCTTCTGCTTTCTAAGTTTCAGGTCCCTTCTACCAGCTAATCCATGCTTTAATAGTGACATTTGTTGCAAAATACACCTCTGAGCCTTGTGCATCCTTGGGTACCTCTCCAGGTACTTTTCCAAGCACCTTTATATGAACCTATCACTGCGGGCACCAGCTTAAGTTGAGTTTTTATCCCAAAAGTAGGTCTCAGCTGCCAAGATCTCCATATAATAGACATGCAGATGGAGTCTGGATCCTTCTGCAAGGTCCTTCCAAACCAAAGGCACGGGGAGATGTCTGTACGTGGGCTCCCCCCGAGGCGGCTTGACACACCTCCCAGCCACAACCGGGATACAACGCAAGGCGAGCTCAGCAAAGCACTTGCAAGAACTGGGCAGGAAGTGGTGATTTTGGATCAAATCAGGTTCATTTCTTGAACAAAAAGACAAGTCTCTGCAGACACCCTGGTCACTTTGTCTCAGGTGTGCACCTAGAGAGGACTGTGGTCTGGTGAGCAAACTGGAAGTGAGAGTCTCCCAACGGGTTGCGATAAACTCTATCAGCCAACAGACATCTGAGAAAGGCATTTCCATTTCTGTGGTCCCAGGTCAGGATAATGTGTTTCTAAACCCACACTTGCTTTTTCTTTATGTTATTGTATGGCATCTCCAAGTTGAAGTGGTTTAGCTGCCTCCACTGTAATTTTCCACACCTAGCTTCTTTGGATTTCTTTTTTTAAGTCTCACCTTAACTCTAAATTTATTCAAGTTTGTTTTTGTTCGTATCATAATCACAACATTCTTTTGATACATTTTTTTTAAGCCTTGATTTACAGAGATTTGCTTGCAACCTTCGTTCCAGTTTACCATTTTTTGTGCGTGGGGATATTTTAAATGAATATAATTATATTTAATAGCTTTTGCAGGTACTGAAGCATCTTTTGATTTGAGTCCTAACTTTCGTTATTACCCCCCACACACATACACACCTTTTTAGATATTCCCTGTTTAACCTATGCCTAGAGATTAATTAAAGTGTCATTAAAATGCCTTTAGTACGTTTTGTGTCCTACATGCCTGGAAATATTTTTTTCCCACAGTCAGAATTGTTGTGCTTGTACCAACAATAACTGGCATGTGGCTTGTTTTGTAGATCACCATGAGATATAACGAACACTCCTAATTAGAAGAAAACACATTCATATTTTGGATGCCTGTTCAAAGTTTTCTCAGGAAGACCCACTAGTTTTTCATTTACATCTCTCCATCGCTCTTGGCCGGCTCTGGCGCTGGGGCTGAACGCTCGCTCGGGAGCGCGGGGTGAGTCCCGCATCACAGATGGTTGCGAAATGGAAATTCAGGATCTTCCCGACCGGTTACGGGGCAGAGTTTCTACCCCATCCATAAAGTTTCAAGCTCTGAGCGTTTAAATGTGTCTGGTCCAGCCTTCGGTACAAACTCGCCCTCCTCTTTCAATATTTCTGCTTGGGGAGAACCCATAGCTGGAAATTAATATGGGTGCCAGGAGTAGGTTTATCTACAGCCAAATTCTACAGCTGGCCTTGCAAAAATGGAGCTGGTCAGAGGAAGGGAATGGATGTGCTCTGGCCATTGCTATTGATGACCCGAAAAACTAAAGAAGGCAAAAAATCCTCCAAAATTTGCTTAATTCCCCGTTTCTTTCTCCCTGCATTGTTTCCAGCCCAGTCATCTCCTGCGAGCTGGATCGCTCAACCAGAGCAGCATCACCTCGGCACCATTTGCCCTTCGAGCGGGAGCCCCCATGCGCGGCGCTCACCAGGACCCGCCGGGATGCGAGATGCTGCCTGAATGCCAGATCGCTATCGCCGCCGCAGCAGGAGCGAGCTTTGCCCAGCGGGCTGGGGGGGTTGCGACAGCCCCGGTGCTGGACCAGAGGGATGTGTGTGATGCAGGAGTAGAAATTGGGAGATCTTGGTACCTCCGTGGGCAAGGAGTGGGGCTGGTCCAGGTATTAACATAAATAATTTGGGACACTACACAAACCTGGCTCATTGCTTTCTTCTCTAGCCTTTTGCACCTCCTTAAGAGGATTAAAAAAACCCAATAAATAAATATGCATGTGAGCAGCTGGGATGGAGAAACAAAACCCAAACTGCACAGCCTACCCAAGGACCCATTTCACCTCTTGGTGACACCTTTTTTAAGTGGAAACCAGGACTCTGAGCTCCTCTTTCCCAGTTCCTTGGGAGCTGAAACACAATGTCAGGCCGGGCAGCAGGCTCTCGTGCAAAGCCAGCACCAGCTTGGAGGTGCCACGGCTGCTTTCTTGTTTCACCTCCATCAGAAAAGCAGCTGAGACTCCCAACATCCCAGATGTTTTCGGCCAGGGAGGCAAGCTTGGAGCCCTCCTCGTTCCCTTGCTCGGTGGGATGTGCCAGGAGGGTGCCAACCTGGGGGTCACGGAGGCTTTTAGCATCACCCCGGCGCAGCTCCTGCAGTCTCCTCTCCTAAAAGACACGAGAAGGATAAAACAAAAAAATGACACGAGAAGAATTAAACAAAAAAATGGGAGCAAATTACTGACTTCTCGGGGAAGATCGTGCTGAAGATAGTGTAATTATAATCCCTTTCAACAGCTGAGAGGAGTTGGGTTGTTTCATGGCCTGACTTCTAAACCTTGGCAGGTTTTGCAACCGTAGGCTTCGGAGCGCCTCTGCCGAGCAGCTCTCCCTCTGCTGGTAACCTGCCACGGGCTTAACGCGAGCCTTGGCCTCGCAGGCTGCTGTGTCGGTGGGGACACCCTTGGGACATCACCCGGGAGCATCACGGGCAGACCCCGTGGCCCCTCTTCTCCTCCCATGACTCGGGGCCAAGGCGACCACAGCGCCTCTCAATAACAATTCCGTCTTTTGTAAGAGGGCTGAGAGCGACCCACCTTGCAATTAGCAGGTTGTTTGGGGAGAAATGCTAATAAGCACCCTGAAGAAGGCGAACCTGGGAGGGAGGCGGACGCTGCCTTGACTCAGCGTCCTCCTGGGGTGAGGGGAGAAGGATGCTCGGGATCTGCTGGACGTGATTTTGCGACATAGCCTTGCTCACCCTCTGCTTCCAAAGACTCTTGGGGCATCCCATGCTGGATGAGCTGGTGAAGAGCCCTGGAGAAAACGTCACCGACGGTTTTAAACTGGGGCTGTCCACTGCCGCCCTCTCCCCGTGAATTTTTGCATCCTCTCTGCCTCTCTGCTGCCACAAACACCTTATTGCCAACATCCTTGTCATCCCTTGCTTTTCTGGTAGGTACCACTTTGCAGGAGTGTTGGAAAAGCCTTAGCAGACCACTTTCAGTTCGGAAACAAGAGTTTGCCACCCAAAAAAAACCCCAGGTCTTCACTCCTGTAGCCTTCAACCCCTCCATCCCCCCTTCGCAGGTCAGCGTCGTGGGTTATAATTTGTGCTACAGTAGCTCCAATCAGGACCTGGGGTATTATTTATCGCATTTAGTACCTGCCATCAGTCATGAAAACTTAACAAAGACCCTATTGGGTTTATCTATAGGCAGCTAAACAAACGTATCTTGCTCTCCCGTTATCTTCTTGTTAACAAAACACTATCAGGATGTTCTAAACATCAGCATTTACTGCACAAGAGCCCTTTATCTGGCATGATATATAGAGAGCCCATCAATTAGTGCAGGGGGCTCAGAAATACCTGCCACGCTTCGCTCAAAAGTCCCAGCACCCTCCTAGGGCTGCATCACAAGCAAATATCCCTGTGCGTTTCCTGGCCTCGAGCATCCCTGTGTGAGCTGGGAGAGCTCGTTACGAGAAGAAATTGTGGTAAATATATTTTTTCCACACTTTTTTTGATATCAAGCCAGGCAGGCTGGAGACTTTCCGTGGAAGGAGTGGTGCAAGAGCAGATGGGGCACTGGATGCTGGAGGGGATGGGGAAAAGGGAAACAGGCTTTTGTTCAGGAAGGCTGGATGTGGTTTGGGAATACGCCATGAGACGGTGTGCCATCCTGAGAGTAAGACCTTGTCCGCAGGACCAGCCCCTCTTGGGTCCCCCCGCTGTAATGTCACACTAGTGGAGCAAGCCTCGCTCTTGCTCACCATCAGCTCAAAGGGGTGGGCATGACACCAACCACCGAGGGTCCAGGGCAGCCGCTTTCTTCAAACACTTCTGCTAAATCACCACCTCAGCAGAGGAGCCGCTTCACCCCACACCATAAACCACGCTCCCGTGTCAGCTGGACCGATGGTGTTTCACCCTCCTCCGCGATGGTTGCATCGGAGTGGGAAAGTGATTCTTCGGATAAATGACAGATTGGGAGGATTAACCCCAACTCCTGTTTGTCTCCGATTATTTGAATATCTTGCAAAACAGAAACTTTGTAAACAAGCACACGGCCTGGTTTGGAAACCACCGTGGCTGTCTCCAAGTGATGGTTTGCTCTTGGGAGATGTTTTCCTTTAGGTGGATCTCCAAGCCCCGAGCTTCAGGCACTTGCAGAGGTTGTACTCACATGGACTTCCCAGTCATTTCAGTGGCTCCGTGTATCCAAGAGAAGAAGCTGAATGTTTAAAGGTCGTTAATTTCTTATTTTTTCTTAATTCCCAAACTAAAAATAAAGGGAGAAACAGTGGAGGACCTGGGGCTGGGCTGACCTCTGCCTGGATTTGAAGAGGCGGCATCAAAAATTTAAATGAAATAGGTGATAAAACCAGTGAAGCCAGTGACGGGAGTCGGAGAGGGCAGATGGGATCAGAGCTTTGGGCCAGGCCGGTGCAATTAGGAGTGTGTTTTGCACGAAGCTGAGCAGGACACTGTAGGAGGGAGGCCAGAGAGGTGCAGCAATATGAAGAGATAAGATCCCGGAGCGGTGCTGGAGCTGTCTGGACAGAGAAGAGTAGGAGGCACCATAGAAATTTCCTGGGAGCTTATCACCGTGGGCCATCTTCTCCTCCTCTTTCACATCCGTGGCAGACCTGGTGCCGCAGGACTGTCCGAGCAGCCGCCCAGCCCTCGCCTGTCCCCACTGCACCGCGGCTGCAAGACCCATGGCAGCAGGGTGGGGGTCTCTGTGCTGACATGGTCGGAAATTTAGACCTCCAGAGACATTTAACTGCCTTCAAACAAAGCCAGAAAGAGGTGATAAATAACTTCAGGCCAAGGACTCGTGATCCCAGGCGCTGAGAGGTGGTGGGGCTGGTGGCCAGCGGATACTGAATGTGCACACTTGTTGGGGCTGGCTTCAGTGCTAAATTCACGGATCCACCAAAACACATTTGAGCGTTTATCCGCGCTGTTCCCGGTGGGAAAGGGTTGCTCGCTAAAAGCCAGCCCAAAGCGACGCATCACATTCGGTCTCCAGAGGCGAAAGATGGGGCTGAAATAAAATCCACCAGTGTGGCCCCATATGGGCAAAGCCTCGCTGGTGGGGAGGGAGCACCTCAGGTTAGCAGGGACCCTTTCCAGCAGCACATTAACCCGTTGTCCTCTTACAGCCGGAGCTGGCTTTTAACAGCCTTAAACCAGCTCCTAACACCATGAGAAGGACCTCCTATAACTTATACCCAGCGCCAGGAAGGCCAGGTAAGGATCCAGGTAGAAGTTGGACTTAAAAAGAAAATCACCCCGGCGAGAGGGTGGTCATCGCACATGGTTATTTAGTTATTCATGCTTGGGAGGCGCTTGGTTTTGCAGGGCGAATCTCCATGTGGGTTTTACATTCAGATATTCACCTCACGCTGCTCTCATATCATTGCTGTTGGCTGTTTTTTCCTCCAACTGCTATTAAAGTTACTATTTGATAGGAGAACAAAAGACAAATAGGAATCATTGGTGCAAAACCTCGCCATCTAAGCGTGATCTTTCTGGACCAGGAACTCTAAGCCCCTGATCTCTGTGATATATAGTTTGGGTACAATAATATCTGCTACAGTTATTGTTACCTATATTACAGAGATCTCCAAAAAAAAAAAAAAAAGGAGAGAGATTGCACACGTGCCGGCTAGTTTCTCTGTTAGGGAAAAAAAAAAAAAAGAATAAAAGTTTAATAAACGTGTGCTGTGTTGTGGATGACTTTGTGGCGACCTTTGTTGCAAATGGCCTATGCATGCGGAATAATGGTCTCCGTGCAGAGAGGGAAATGGCTTAGTGCTATCATCGTTGCCTCGGTAACCATCAGAGTCTCCATCTAGCAGAGAGAAATGAGTTATGAAAAGGCTTGAGTGAAGAAGGGATTAACACATGATCCCAGGGACAGCATGTCAATCAAAATCAGCGGAGAAATTACACTGCTCTATTTGAGAATGTCTCCGGAAACGCAACCTTAGTGGGTGTATGTATGTGGATGTATGCAGGCATGATGGAGAGATGTATAGCTCTGAGCCTCGTCTGGGATATATATATATTTTTATATATGTATAGCGCAAGATATCTGCGAGCACTGGCATGCACATGCACAAGCACCCCCTGCGCACACGCTACCTATATGTTCGTGTCCAAACACACGCATGAGGCATCTCTCCATAGGGACACACCTTTGCAATGCCTATACGATGCTCGGCCCCATGCTCGCTGGGCTCCGTGCTACCCTGAGCAGCCGAGCAAATGAAACCCATTAGAATAAAAAAAAAAAAAAAATTAAAATAATCCAAAATGCATATGTGATCCTGAGATTTGCTCATCCTCTCTGCCGTCCTCACCGGGCTTTGTTAAAGTGTCCCTGATGGCATCCCTCATTCCTGCGGGACAGCCCAGGGGCTGAACCCCCTGAATTCCCTTGTGCGCCTCCAAAAGGGAGAGCAGAAGGAATCAGTTCACCTATAACACGCTCAAAATGCCAAAGCCAGGGCGATACGGAGACGGTGGCTTTAGACGGAGGGCCTCGACGGCTTCACCTGAATATCCTCCATGAGCGTCGCACTCCTGGGCCCTGCAACTTGTAGGTCAAGGGCATGGGAACTAAACCCACGATTAACTCCCTCTTGGTTTTAGCTATTGCAAACTCTCTGGTAGTTACAAGCCCCGGCGCTGCTCAGCCGTGTGTAGCTGTGCACACATTTCCTATGGCGATTGTTTGCCTTGATTCAGCTGACGAGCTTTACATTACCTGGGACCAGAGTGAGTTTTCTGCTAATGTCGGGAGCAAAATGTAATTGCTGGGAAGGGAGCACTTCTGCGGCTTCGGAGCTGAGGAGTGTGGCTGGAAAAGGCCTCGAGTATTTGTTCTGTTCATTGGCCACTTCGGTAATAGAAAACTTTCTCTTCCAGGAAATTCTCTCTCTCTTTTTTATTTATTTTTTTTTGAGCAGATGATTATTACAGGGAAAGTAAAATTTCTCTTTGGCGTCTTCGCTGCCTGCTGAGCTGCCAGCTGCCCCCACGCCGGGGAGTGCAAGAGCACTCAAGGAAGGGATTTGCCCCCTGAAAGCATCGCTGGATCACCCAGCCCGCCTCAGCCCAGGGTTCTCCCTGTGCGCATCGCCCAGCACACGCCACTCACACCCGCCCGTCGGCACAGCGCGGGCCCCTCGCACCCATGGTCCTGCACCCCTGCTTGAGCCCCGTGCACAGCTCATCCTACACCCGCAGCTGATTCCCACCTTGCGCTTCAGCTACAGGCACAGTTGCTTTACAAACACCCCTATATGTTCCATAGGTGCTCAGGCTCTTCACCTGCCCCCATCCTGCCATACCGCCATCACCACAGGCAAATGCTTCCATACATCCCTCTCTCTTCCTAATGCACAGACACATATGGCATCTCCCTAAGCCCCCTTACAGCCCTCGTGCCAAAACACACGTGCCCTGCATCACCCCAGGCCCACAAACCCACACCCAGGGACTCAGCCCTCCCGGCCAGCCCTGCCCGCACGCACCCTTTGCACAAACGTACCTTCTCAGGTGTATCTTTGGGGTTTCCCCCCTCACACAGACACCGTGTGGCCCCTCCACCCACACGCTACAAAATCCTCCCCCCTCCCCGCGTCTTCAAACCCCTACGGCTGCACCCGCTCATCCGGGGTGCGCCCACCCGCACCCTGCAGCCTCCCATATAAAACACCCGGCATCAAGCACGCACAAGCCCAAACGTAGATGCCATCAAAATACATGCATTGCCCAAACGCTCCCAGGCACCACGATGGACAGGGACACCCCCAGCCTAGCCAGAGCCACCAGTAAACCCTCCACCAAGGGTTTCCATAGCCCTCCACCACCATGAAACCCTTGGCCCTGGCTTTTTGGGGCTCTCCAAGCCCCGCATCTCTCCCCACGCTCCATCTTCTTCCTTCCCCCCTCCTTGCTTTCCTTTCTCTCTGGCTTATTTCCCCTCGGCTCCCACTCTTTCCCCCCTTCCCTTCCCTCCCCCCCGCCACCTCCCCAGCCTCCCACACAAGTTTAAAGCCATCAGCCCAGCCAACGGTTAACCAAATCGCCTTGACCTCTCTGCTATTTGATATTCGCCTCCTTGACACTCATTTAGGAGCGCGCAGCGGTAAAGCAGACATTGGACAAGTCCAGCCTGAAACCAAAGCCCTATGAAAGGAGGAGAGAGATCAGAAGAACCTGATAGCTAGGAACTTGTTCTCTCCAAAGGCTTTCTGGACATTTTAGCCTGGATCAGGGGTCCGTGGAGCGCCAGTTCGTCGCCAAGCAGGGTGTAAACGTTAAATGTTAGCTATTTGTTCCAGAGATTGGCATGAAGATCGAGCCTTTCTGCCTCCTCTCCCCCCCTAGCCCCCCTCCCGCAGTCTCTCCAGCCCGTCCAGAGTCTCACAGACACTCATTCATTAGCGGTTTAATAACCCTCCCGACGTGATAACATCCTTTACTCCCGGCTCTGCCAGCGGAGGTGACCCGGGGGGGGGGGGGGTTCACTCGAGATGCTCCGGTGGGGAGTGGGGCGGGGGGGGGCTCGGGGGTACCGGCCAGCCAGCCCGGGCTGCTCCTGATGCAATTGCCGGATGAAGAAAAGCATCTTCCCCCCACCCCCCAAAAAAAGAATTAACCATAAACCCCAACTTCGGTGCTCGAGTCCCTAAAAGTCCGCGGGGCGCCTCCCCCCCGAGGCCCCCGAGCCCGGAGCGGGGGGGGACACACACGCCGCCCCCCCCCTCCCGGCCCCCCCGTGCCCCCCAGCCCCGGCCCGGCCGGGGGAGCCCCCGGAGCCCCTCTGGGGTGATGCAGAGGTGCTGGCGGTACCTCACCTGCTCAAGCCCTATATCATTTTAAATGGCTCTAATGCCACCCCTTATCGCCTTTGCCCCGTAACTGCGGGTTCAGGCATCCGAAGCCATCTCGCGAAACTCCGATTAGTTCAGCTTCGTTCAGCGCCTTTTCCTCCCTCTCCTTCCCCCCAGTTGTTTTGGTTCTTTTTTTCCTTTTATTTCCCCCTCGCTCCCTTTCTGCGCGACTTTCATGCGCTGCAGATAAGATATAAAATACTCTATCGGGATACTGTAATATTAAAGATCAAAAGTGGCATCAATTGAAGACCAAACGCAGGGAAAACAAAGGGGAAGGCTGGGAGATGTTCATCAGCTAATTACAACTGCAAATATTATGCAAATTTATCTTGGCACAGAACTGGAGAAAGCGAGTTTAAGTGCGGAGATAATGCTGGAATATTGAATGTTCAGCTGAGGGTGGGACGCGGTCCAATAAATTCATCTGAGGGAGAACCGGTATTATATATATGGATATTCCTATCAAATCATCTACACTTCAAATTGGGGGGGGGGGGGTGTCAAAAATTGCGGTTATAATTGATACTTGAAATTCCTTGACAAATATTGCACGGAATATACGGCGGAGGAGGAGTAGGGAAGCAGAGGTCACCGTTTGGTTGGGGTTTGGGAAACACCGCATATAAAAAGATGCCCCTATAGCAGGGAGACGTGCGTTTGCAACGCGCACACGGGTGGGGGGGAGAGGAAGGTCCCCCCCCACTCAAGACCCCAGAGAGCCTTTCCCTTTAGGCAAAGGGGAAAACCAAGTTATTTTTCAACCCCGTTTCAGAAGCGTTTCCCGTTTCCTGGAAAAAAAAAAAAAAAGAAAAAAGAAAAAAAAAAAAACAAGGACCGTGCTAGACCTGGGTAATGATTAACCACCGTCCCTGCCCGTCAGAGCCAAGAAGGGATGAGAGGGAGCCAGGGAAGCTCAAACCAGGGCAGAACAGGGTTGCCAGCACCTCTCCCCAGAAATTTTAGCATCAGGAGTGCTTGCACACAAAGGAAAAAAAGGGGAAAAACCAAAAAAGAAAAGGAAAAAAAAAAAAACAACCCAGCCAGGCACAGCAAATTGACCGGGAAGAGGATTTTAGGTACCATTTTCTCTCCAAGAAATTAAGAAGCGGGGATGCTCTAAGGAGGGGCAGGAGCACCCCCAGCCCCTCGGTAGGGTTTTTTTTTTTGGGGGGGAGGTGTTGAGCCCTTATCGGATTCGCCCCACTCGATGGTTCAGTCGAGATGATGAACTTTCGGGCTGAGTTGTTATTGCTATGGGAATCCCCCCCCAACCCCCATCCCTTAGAGGGGACTAAAGGGGGTTCTTCGCCGCAGAAAATTAAATGCGCCTTTTCCCCGCGCAGGGGAGGAGGCAGATCCCGGCTCCTTTTTCCCTTCAAGGATTCAAACGAATACATTCAAATCCAGCAAAATATCAGCAGATCTTCCCCTCCTCAGGCACACGAATATCAATAATTTCAGGTGAATTATGTCCCCCCCCTTTTTCATTTCTGCAGCCAGAAACACAGAGCAGCCTTCATTTGCATACAAAGCAACCCGCGGAGTTTCTCCAGTTTATGAGAAATGCCTTAAAAAAAAAAAAAAAAGGGAGGCAGAGACACAGGGAGAGAGAAGGGAGAGACTGCGAGCAGAAATCTTATCGATTTTTTGCTCGGCATGTATTTATTTGGCAACGGGGCGGGGAGAAAAATTGAACATTATTGGCAGCCCTCCCTTTAAATAAAAAAAAAGGGGGGGGGGAGAATAGAGAGAGATGCAAATTGTGTTTTATCTTAACCCGGCTCGTTGCTTTATTCAATGTTTATGATGCATTATCTCCCCCTTAAATAAAAAATAAATCATGTAAAATTAGGATCTCGCAGCCACCGAGAGGAAAAGCTCCGGTCGATTTTCTTAATTTCAGTCTGAAAGTGACACACTAATTAAAGCGCCTCATCCCTCCCTCCCAACTTCTTTTTGGTATTATTATTATTATTATCAGATTTACCTTCTATTTTCCCAATTTAAAAAAGAAAAAAAAATCAGTTTCGCTGCCCCCAGGATAAAACTGAACTAAAATAAGGACCCCCGGTTGTTTTTGGGTTTTTTTTTTTCCCCAACGTTGCCCATCGCTTTCCGCCATCAGATTCATTGTGATGTATTAGATGCAATAAATTATCCCATGTAACAAAACATTGGGAGCTGAAAGGGTGATAATCTGGAAAGCAGAGATAAGGATTCATTATTCCGAATCATTATGAATCCAACGTTGCCTCTGACTTCTTTCTTAATCAGCTCCTCTGATCCTGGATATGTGAGCAGCACAGATAAGGAAAGAGTCATTTATAATTCTGTACCTCGTCTAATATTTTAAATAAAGTCAGAGGCAAGAAAACGCTATAAAACACAAGCAAGAGGCGGGCTCCGAATGAAATATCACTTCGATGTTGTTAGAGCCGCAGTAAGATTTAATTAAAATTCTCCACTTCCACGTGCTTTATATATTTTTATAAATACATTTTGCACCTTGGCTGTGATGGGTAGGAATTTGCAGCTGGGGCTGGTTGCTGGGCTTCTGGGTTTGACTTTCTTTCCAAGTCCCTGCTTTGGGTGAATGGAAGAGGTGGAAGGAGGGGAGGGGGATTATTTTAATTTCCGAGGCTCCCCCCCCGGCCCCGCTCTCCCTCCCCACCGTTCACACAAAGTCCTTAGGTCGCTCCCACCAATGTCGGAGGCTGCCTTTAATGGAAATCGTTTTAAAGCGAATATACTCGGCACACACAAAGCGCAGGATCGATGCCAAACCGGCTGATTTGGGGAGATCAAGACGGAGGGGGCTTCCTCCCCCTCCTATGGAAGTGAAGATTGCAACGATGGTATTAAAAAATAACCCACCCGACACTGTGTTTTCGCAGCCGGGGAGGGGGAAATTATTGATTATTGACAACTTTTCAGCGGGGTGGGGGGGGAGCGGAGAAGGGGGTTTATTTCCAGAGCAGACAAGGCAATTTAATTATAGCGAATAAACCATCCCCAACCTCCTTTCTGCAACAGCCGGAGCGGTTATCACTAACAATAACCTATGGATTCTATTTCTGGAGGGTCCGACTGCAAATCTTGGTTCGGGCGGAGGGGGAATCGATTGTGTGTGTGTGTGTAGGTATTTCTTTCGATGTATAGGCGTCTAAATGTGTGCCAGGAGGAGAGCAAGAGGTGGGATTAGCCACACGCCCTGGGAGAAACACAGGCTCCCCTAGTGAGTTGGAAAACACAAGGCAAAAATGCAGATTTTATATATATAAATATCCATATATGGCATATATATATGCGCACCCCCCCCGTATATATATATTTCATATATATATATACACACACACAAGGAAAAATATCTATTTGTGTATCTATATGCATGTATTGATGTATTTAAATGACCGCTGGCTACCTGACTACTGCTTTTAATATATATTCGGACCTAAACTGCAGGCATCGAGGAAGGTCTGTGATATTTATGATAAAGCCCCGGGTGCCATTTAAAGCCTCATTAGTTATGTTTAACCTTTGAAGCACCAGCCATCATAGCTGGAAATGAACTTCACGGTGCGGGGTGAATGCGGGGTGTAGGGGGGGGGTATGAGTGTGGGTGCGCCTGCGCCTCTGCCCAAATTCTCCCCCCGCCCCAGCAAGCCCCGGCCGGGGGAATTCGAGACAACAGCGCAGGGGCTCCATCTCCATGGGCTTCCCAAGCGGTTTTTGCAGGAGGATCCTTGATTTTTCGTTTCCCCACTTCCACCATGTGCTCAGACATCCCAGATCCAGCTCCCGCACCCTCCCCCCCCCCCCCCTTTTTTTTTTTTTTTTTTATTCTGGGCAGTTTTGGAGGGATCCGACAACATCTTCTTCCAGGCTGATCTCGCCTCCCTCACACAGCACTATTTGAGGCAGCAGAAATCGTGGCGAGCAGATTTCCCAGGGATTTTCCCTGCCCGGTGGTGGGGAACACACCCCCCGACTGATTTTAGCCGAATTCTCCTTTTTTGATCCCGTACCCTGCAAGGATTTAGCTCCGACTCGGCTCAGTGCAAACCACACAAGCCTCGTGGCTTTAAAATACTCTTTTTTTTTGAAGCCTTTCCCTGGAAAAACCCACATTTCTCGGCGAGGGGAGATGGGCTCAACCCCCCCCACCCCCCCCGCTGTTGGGGTGCCCGAGCTCTTTCCATGGGTGTTTCGCGGCGGCAAGGCTCCCTTCGCAGCTCTAATGAGCTTTAAGTTATTCCCTTAATTGAATGTGTTTTCTAAAGATAGAATTGGGAGGCGATCGCGTTACCTTGCGCCTTACAGAGTCACTCTAGAAGCGGAGATCGCGAACCCCCAACGTCAGCAGAAAAGAACCCCAATATCCCCCCAGGACCGGGAGTGTATATATATATTTTTATTTTTATTTTTATTTTTTTTTTCCCTAAGTGATCAATTTTCGGCCCCGTTTCTGCAGCGTCGGTTGCGCCGGGACTCAGAGCCGCCGGGATGCGCGGGATTTCCGCCGGGTACCGCGGAGACGGGCCGGGGAGGGAAGCTCTGCACCCCCCCCCCCCCCCAAGCCTGAGTGGGTCTCCCACTCGTGGGGCCTGGGGACTGCTGCACGCACCTTGGTTAGCCCTGGGAATAAAAAACTTCTGGTTTATTCCCGTGGGAGCATTTCACGCCAGTGGGGGATGCGGGGTTTGACCTTAAATCAGGGGAGGGGGGGTGTTTCTCCCCCTCCTCCCCACTTTTTCCCCCTCCCCACTTCTTCTCCCACGCCGGGAAGTGGCTGCCCACCCCGGTGGAACAGCGTGGACACCCCAGGACGCGTTTTCCGTGGCGATGTCCCCCCCACGGCTGATCCTCCGGGACTTGTCCGGCTTTGCTGACAGCCCCCCACCCACCCCGGGGGGGCTTTGCAGAAGTGAGCACCCACCCTTAATAATAAAAAAGAGCATTCCCAAACCGCGGGGAAGTTTCCTTGCGAGAAAATCTGCCCGTGGATCAAGGGCGGGGGGGGGGGCACGGCAGCACTTTTGGGGACTGACACGAGTGGGGGCTTAAATGTGGGAAATCAACACACACACACACACACACACCCCGCCCCGTCCCTCCATCTCTTTCTCATCGGTGCAAGGTTTGGGGTATCCCCCGGAGCCTGCGGCGTGGCCCGGCTGTCAGGCTTCTCCCCGGCCCTATAGCAGGTCCGGGGGGGGGGGGGGGGGGGGGCTTTTACCCCCCCCCCCAGCCCTCGAAAGCCCCCAGGTCTTCATAGGGAGGGGGGATTGGGGAGCGGGCAGGGGGCTGCAGCTCCGCACGGAGATCGGCCCTGGGTTCAAGCCCGTCCAGCTCTGGGAGGACAGACGGAGCCGGGGCGGGGGGGGGCCGGGGCACAGACCCCCGGGCTGGGACCCACCCCCAAGGTCGGGGTCTCCCTGTAGATGTGCCGCGCTCCTGCCCGCGGCCGGGAGCCTTCCTCGTCCCGATGAAGAGGGGGGGGAAGGGGACAGGGGGACAGTCCCCCCCGCTGTCAGAGTGCCAGGGGATGCGTGTGGGTTATGTATATACATATATATATTTTTTTTTTTTTCCTTTCCAGATCCTGGAGCCTTACACAGACAAATACACAAAATAAAAATAATAATAATAATTTAAAAAATTAAATAAAGGAGACTAGGGTGAGTAAAAGTCCCTCCCGAGGAGGAGGGGGGACAGAGGAGAAGAAACAGCCCCTGGTAGCTAATGTCACCGCCTTTCCTCGAAAGCTTTCGATGCGAGCGGAGCGAGCCCCGCCGTTATTTGGATGATCATACGCTTAATTATTTTCTCTCCCTCCTTCCCTCCCTCCCTCCCTCCCTCCCCGGCGTCGCAGGCTGCCGGCAGTGACAGTCGCTCCCGGGACGGGTTACATCACGCTCCCACCGCCGCGAGCCCCAGTACCTGCCGCCCCCCCGGCCCTGCCCCGTGCCCCCCCCGCCCCACCTCCCCGCCCCATGTGATTCCCGGGCCGGCTGTGTAAAGAGATGGCCCATCGTCTTCGCCTCCCTCTTTCTCTGCCCTTTCCCAACCCGGAAGAGCTCTGATCTTCAGCCCAGCCCGGAGGAGGAGGAGGAGGAGGAGGAGGGCAAGGGTGGGCGGTTGGAGGATGCGGCTCCCCCAGGTTTTCCCCCTCGCTGGCAGCCTGCGACATGCCAGCAGCCGCCGCCGCGGCTCCGCTCCTCCCGCGCTCCTGCCCTGAGAGCTCCGGCGGAGCGGGACAAAGCGAAAGGCGTCTGCCCAGGTCAGTGGCTACTCCCGTCCGTGCGTCTGTTTGTCCTGTCCCCCCACCCTTCTGCTTCGTCTTCTTTTTGTTTTTTTGTTTAATTCCTTCGCCCCCTCCTCTTACTCCTTCTCCACGTGGAGGGAATTAGGACGGGGACCTCGGCTCAGAGGGCAGCAGCCGCCGGCTTGGAACTCAACCCGCCCCCCCCTTATTCCTCGGGGCGGGGGAGCTGGGTTTTCCCGGTGACCTTGGGGAAAGGCATCCCCCCGCCCCGGCAGGGAGCCGAAATCTGGGGAAGCGGCGGAGAAAAAGCTAATTTACCCCTGGGGGTTAGGGGCAAAGGAGCGAGGCTGGGACGGTCGCGGGTGGGAGATGGGCCACGGCGCTGTCACAGCCGGGATGTGAAATACCCACCTCAGGACGGGAAGGGATACATCTGCCTAGGCGGGATCGGGGCCTGGCTCCCTACCTGTGTGCACATAGGTTGCTATGGAGGGCCCCGCATACGCGTGTCGCTTCTGTGGCTGCGCAGAGCGAGGTCCGTGCGCGCCCGCGCAGGCCGAGCTCCGCCGGCGCGGCTGCCCGCGGCAGGACGCCCGTTCTCCGCACCGCTCCCGCCTGCCGCTCACCGGGCTTCATCCGACCACGTTAGGTCGGGCTGTGCCGTGTGGGGCACGATATATGCTTAGCCCTGTCTGTCTGTATGGTAAAAAGCAGACAGTGTATGATGTGTAACAAGCACACCGTGCTTCTCACAGGGTCTAATCAGGGCCGTCTTCCGCCCCTTTCCGCAGATATTCTTCCTTTTGTACCGCGCGAACCCAAACCGCAGCTATCCCAGCCGCGGAGGAGAGATGTGCCGGAGGATGAGGCGGCGGATGGCTCCGCTCCGGGCCCGGACCTCGCACCTTCCCCGCGGCTCCCGGCCCCGCCGGGCAGCGCTGCCCGCAGCGCCCGGGGAGATCCGCGGGCCGGGCCGGGCCGGGCCCCGGCAGGACTCGGTGCCGAAGGACGAGAGGAGAGTTTCCCCTCTCTCCCGGCACCCCTGGATTTAGGTCTCTCAGCTCCTTCCCTCCTTGTAGGAATTTTTTCCGCTGGCGCAGGGTATTTTAGGAGGGAGAATGGAAGTGGCTCGGGCTGTCCAGAAATGCGCGTTAGCTGTTATTGAGCGTCTTCAAAACAGAAAAGGGAGAAAATATCTATCTGTCTACTTACCTATCTATCTATCCATCCATCCGTCCATCCCAGCTCCTCTTACCTTCACGTGTCCGTACACAGGCAGCGGGCTCTGGGTGACGGGTTTTAACGCAACCGGATAATTCACAACCGCCGGCCCCGCTTGTTTTCTCCATTATTTATGGGCCGCAGGTGCGGAACGGGGCAGCCGGGGCTCGGCGGTGCCGCGGGCAGGGGCCGCAGCGGCGGCTGCCCCGGCCGGGCGGACAGCGGTCCCCCCTCCCCGGGCGCAGCGGGGCTGGCACCCCCAGGCCACCGGGGCAGCCGGGGCGGGGGGGACAGAGAGGGTCCCGGCGGCCTGGGGGGCACGGGAAATAGGCTCTCGGGAAGGAAGAGGGGGAGAGGGAAGTTTCCCCCCCCCGGCTCTTTGCTCCCGCCTGGGGCAAAGCGCTTCCTTCTCCCTGGGGATGTTTGGTTTTTGGTTTGGTTTGGTGTTTTGTTTTTTTTTTCTACAGAGCCGAGGGGGGTGTTTTAATTTCAAGGGGGGAAAAAAAGACGAGGAGGTGCTTCCCCGCAGGGAGCGGGGTGCGGCGGGGGGGGCTGGACCCTGCTGGGGGCTCCGCTCGCCCCCGGGATGCGGGGAGCACCTCCGTTGTGCTTGGGGGGGGGACAGCATCTCAGGGGTGCCTATGTGGGCACCTCAGGGGCATTTGGGGTGAGCTAGTCCCCTCCTTAGAGCGAAAAGAAATCGTGCTGATTTTGCCCCCCCCCCCCCCCCCCCCCCAATTTGGGAGCCTGGGACAGTAAATGTGACCCCACATTCAGGGAGCGGGGTGTGCCGCTGTGCGAGGCGGCCGTGTCGCGCCGGGTTATACGTTGGGGGGGGGGTGTTTGTGGATACGGGGGGGTTATTTTGGGGGGTGCCGGGGATAAAGCTCTAAAGTAGCGGCAGCCGGACGCTTCCCGGAGTAAATCGCTCCGGTTTTAATCTCGGGAGGTCGGGATATGCCCCTGCGCACGGCCGAGGAAGCGGTGTTAGTTCTGCCGCCTCTTCTCACGCCAACCGCCTGGCGAGTTGGGTTTTCTGCTTTATCTAAGTCCCAGGGTAGTTTCTGCTTTTGGGAAAAAAAAATAAAAAAATAAAAATAATGAAAAAAGTCATTAAACCCGACGGCAGCTTCGCCTTCTCCGTGGGGTGCGAGGAAAACGGCGCGGCTCGGGTTTAAAGCCCGCAAGATGCTTTGCCTTCGCTGCAATCCGCCTTCAAATCCATCGCTCAAAACGGTCCTGGGCGATAAAGCAAAGCCGAGAAACCCCAAATAAAACGACCCCCCCGCCCTTTGTTTTGGGGGGGTCTTTTTTGCTAATGCGCATTTACTTCACCTCACCTTAATTCGGAGTGGCTGTTCAGGCGGATTTCTAGGTTTTTTCTTCACTGATTTTTTTAATTTACGGGGTAGAAGCCTTCCCGGAGCGCTGCCCCACCGCCCCGAGCCCAGCGCCGGGCGGGCGGCAGCGATGCCCGGTGTCGCGGCGGGGATCCGCGCAGCGCGGTGGGTCGCGGAGCCGCTCCACGCAGCTTGGAGGGGGGGTGGGGGGGGAAGGGGTAAAAAAAGGGGGGAGAACCAAAACGGAGAAGGAGAACCCCTTTTCAAGCCACCCCTTTGCTGTCTGAGAACGGGAAAGGGAGGGGGGGGAAAGGGACTTACCGGGCTGAGCTTGAAAGCGGGGCTGTGCTGCGGAGGGGAGGAAGGAGGGGAGGAAGGAGGGGAGGAAGGAGGGAGGGAAGGGAGCTGGACTCTGCCTCCCATCCCGGAGCAGGACGGGGCACCGGCAGCAGGGGTGACACGTCCCCCCCCTTCTCCCCTTTGCCCGGCTCCTCTCCGCGTCTCTGCCGCGCAGTTTGGGGAATGTGTCGGGGGGAGAGGTCGCCTCTGGGACTTGCGGAGCCGGTTTTTGATCTTTCTCAGACTTTTTTTTTTCTTTTTTAACTCCTGCAGTGTCCCGGGGCAGTCGCCCTCCTCTCTGCTTCAAAGAAGGGGGGGGAGGAGGGGAAAGAAAAGTCCCAGTTTCTCTCCTCCCAATTCTAATTCTTCGAATTTCTTTTCTTCGGCAGAGCAGGGTTTTCCCCCCTCTTCCCCCCCATCAAATAGCATCATTTGCTCTGAAAAAAAGTGTGTGTGTCTGGGGGGGGGGAGTGGTGCACGAAGGGAGAAAAAAAATTGGACCCGGTGTAATCAGCCGTTGATCTGTTCTCTCTCTGAATTTGCATGGCTCGGCACTTCTTTGTCTGCGCGTGTTTATGTTTCCTCCCCATCTTCGCGAAGGAGAGATAAAGGAATTATTAGAAGAGAATGGAAATATCTATGCATATAATTAAAAAAAAAAAAGGAGTAAAAAAAAAAAAAAAAAGAAAACCCGCCCAATGTGGCTGGTTTCGAAGCGGAGGGGAAGGCTCACATGGGATGAGAAAGGGGAGACGCAGAAATGCCAGTGTAGTATCTCCGTTTCTCTTTCTCTTGGATATTATTATTATTATTATTATTATTATTATTATTATTATTATTATTATTATTATTATTATTATTATTATTATTATTATTATTATTATTATTTTGCTGGTTGTGGTTCGTTTTCCTGATAAAGAGAGGGGGGTGCCCTTGGGGAAGCAGATCATAATTTCTGCCTGATACACGAAGGGGAAAAAAAACCCCAACCCAAAGAGGAAAACAAAATATTGCCTCTTCTCTCCGCCTTCGCTGAACCCGAGATGATCTCAGCAGCGTTCCCGGGGCCCAGCCATCCCCGGCCGGGGCCGGCCCCGGGGGCTGGCAGGCTCCGCGCCCCGGGAGGGGCTGCCCCGGCCGGCGGGCAGGGCTGAGCCCGGTTCCCTCCGCCGGCCCGGCCACGGGGACGGCAACGCCGGGTCCCTCTCCCTCGGCAAGGGAGCACGCTGCTGTATACAGGGGGAAAAAAAGAAAAAAAAATAATAAAAAAGCCCCTTCGGAGCTCTGCCCTGGGCCGTGTCCTCTCCGTAACCCTCCGACCCGTCGCTCCCGGCTGTTTGTACAGCTTTACCTGTGCTATTCTGGTCCCCTGTAAAAAAAAAAAAAACCCAGCCCGGCAACCGTAACTTAATCCGCTTTCAGTCAATTGTCGCCTAAAAGGGGGCTAGAGCTGGGGGGGGCGGGGGGGAGAGGAGGGGGCTTTTGCTGCCTGTCCCCGCCCCGAGGTGCCGGTGGCAGCGGTGGGCACCGAGGGGGCCGGAGGCAGCGGGTGGCCCCGGGTGGCACCAGAAAATCCTGCCCTGGATCTGTTTTAATAGGAAGACCTGGAGGAAAAAAAAAAGGGGGGGTGCAGCTTTAGTGCCCTTTGACTGGTCATTTTTAGGGGAGGGGTAGGCTGGGTAACCGCCCCATCTCCCCGGGTTTGGGGGGCGGGGGGGTGGCATCGCAGTTTTTGATTTTTTTTTTTTTTTTTAAATTCCCCCCCTTTTGGGACTTGCAGTGACTTTGCTCAAAAGCGTTTCCCCCCACCTTTCAGCGCCGGAGCCAGCCCCATTTTCTCTCCCCCCGCGCCCCATCCCTAGCTAGGAGGGATTGTGGAGCCCCTCTCCGCGCTGCCCCCCCGCCCCCCCCCCCCCCCGAGACAGAATTAACCCCCGAGCCCCCGGGCCTTATCTGGCGGCTGGTGGCGAGCTTGGGGCTAATTGCTCCAACAATGGGCTCCTATTAACGCCGAGCTGTCACTGGAAACCTGCTGGGGCTGCGGGGCGGGGGGGGGCGAGGTGATGGATCTGCAGCCACAGCCTGGGAAAAGGACGGTCAAGGCCAGCGCTCCTCGCCAAACCCCCGGGGATGACAGATTAATCCGACGGGGGGGACAAAAAGATGGGTTTGAGCGCTTTTTTTGCCTTTTTTTTGAGTTTTTGCCCTCCCCCCGCGGTTTCCCCCAGGCTGGGAAGGGAATAGGGCGATCGCGGCTGCGAGGCCGGGGTGAAAATGTAGGGACGGGCTGAGAAAACCAGCTTTGAAAGAGGGTGTCCTTCTCCCGAAATTGGGGCTGTGGCTGCGAGGAGGAGGCGGCGCGCAGGGTCCCCCCCCCGTGCCACCCCCTGTGCCCCCGCGTCGGGGCAGGACGGGGCCCTCAGGGCTGTTCCCACTTCTTCACCCCCCCACCAGTGATCAGACTTGGTGTAGCTATTGATTTAGTATTTTATTTTATTTTATTTTATTTTATTTTATTTTATTTTATTTTATTTTATTTTATTTTATTTTACTCTATTTTCCTTTATTTTACTTTTTTACTTTACTTTTTTACTTTATTCATTTTATTTTGCATTAAACATTCCGTGCCCCCCCCCCCCCCCCCAACAGCTGAAGGAAAGCGGTTTCGGGAGCCTTCCCCTATCCCCGGCCAGGGGGAAAGGCACGTTTGCTCTATGGCTTAACAATTTTGTGACTTCCAGACGAAAATTTCCCTCCTGGGATCCCACAGCTGTAGGTCCCAGGGCTGTAACTGCGGGATGGGGGGACTGGGAATCTCAGCTCACCTGCCCAAAGGTCCCGGCTGGGCACTAAGACACACACACACACACACACACCCCGCCCTCCCCCAGATGTTAACAGAGATTTTTTTTTTAAGTTACTTTTTCCAAGTGCTGGAGACCACCCTCGCCCGCAGGATCTGCCTGGGGGCTGGGGAAATTTGGGGAGCGGGGATAAAGGGGCAAATCTCGGGGAGACACTTCGCCCTCACGTCCATAAAACGCTTAAAGCTGGGAGGGGGGGCGCGGAAAGTTTGTGCTCTTGCCTGCAAATAAATGCTTTGCAAACGATGCTCCCCTCTTTACTGTCCTCCTCCTCTCAAAGAAATCCCCCCCCCAGAGGGGGGGTGGGCAAGGGACACCCCCTCCTCCCCGTCCTGGGGCACCCCGCCACCCCCCCATACCGCCGGGGCGTCCGGGGCAGCGGCCGTGGGGCCACCCGGTGCGGGGGGAGCCGGCGGGGCATCCCGGCAAGCGCTTCAGGAGAGATGCCGCTGGTTCCCCTCCTCCCCCCCCCCCAGTGCACCCCAAAAACTGGGGTAGGGAAAAGGGGGGGGACACCCTGAAAAAACCCAAGCTGCAGCGAAGCGGCTCCTGTCTAACTGGGGGGGGGGGAGAGAGGAAACACGAGCCTTCCCGGAGCGAGTTAAAGCCCCCGGCTCGGGGAGGGTCATGAGCATCCCCCCCGCTTCCCCGCCCCGTCCTCCTAATGGGCTGCCGGGAGCGGTGCCCGGCTCCCCCCGGGCGGCGGGGCTCGGCGCTCGGCCCCGGCGGCGTCGGCGAGGCTGGACAGCGAGGGGCAGCGCCGAGCCCGGCCCCGCCGCTGCCTCCCCCTTCCCCGGTCAGTCCCGGGGAGGGGGGGGACCGGGCCTGTCACCCCCATCCCGGCTTGTCCACCCCACCCCACCCCACCCCCCCCCCCCCGGCGCTCCCAAGCCAGCACGTTTCCCCCGTTCCCCCCCGGCCCCGGCGGGGCTGCACCGACCCCAACGCCCGGCTGCTTCCCCGGCTTTTCTACCTGCCCCAGGCGGCTTTTCTTTTTTTTTTGCAATAAAATAATCAGACACACCGGCACCCCCGCGGCGCGTCCCCACCGGCAAACGTGAAACCCCCGCGGGGCTTCTCCGTCCCCACGCCCAGCGGCGGATGGGCCGCACCGGCGGCTTAAAACCGGGCTAAAAATGGGCGCGAGGACCCGGGGCACCCATCGGGAGGCTCAGCACCCCCCCGGCCGCCCCGGCATTTCCAGGCTGAGCCCAGGCGCGGGGAACGGCGCTGGCCCCGGAGAGCGGGAGCGGGGAGCGGAGACCGCCCCGGCGGCACCCGGCGGGGGCAGCGGCAACGGCGCGGCGCGGCCGCGGAGCTCCGCTTTTTAATTAGAGCCCCTGTATAAAAACTGCCGAGAGGCGCTTCCTCCCGCAGCCGGGCCGACGCTCTCTCGCCGGCGTGCGGGGAGCCAGCACCCAAAGGCACCCTGTAAGTGACTTCTTCGGGTTCTTTTTTTAATTCTTTTCTCCGTCCCCCTATTTTCCTTTTTTCCTTTTTTTTCCCTTTTTCTTTTTTTCCTTTTTCTTTTTTTCCTTTTTCTTTTTTTCCTTTTTCTTTTTTTCCTTTTTCTTTTTTCCTTTTTCTTTTTTCCTTTTTCTTTTTTCCTTTTTTCTTCTTCCTCCTTTTCTTTTTCTTGTTTTTTTTTTTCTTTTACTTCTTCTTTTTCTTTTACTTCTTCTTTTTATTCCTCTTTTTATTCCCCTTTCTCTTTTACTTCTTTTTCTTTCCTTTTTTTCCTTTTTCTTTCCTTTTTTTTACCTTTTCTGTCTTTTCTCCTTTATTTTTCCTCTCCTTTTTCTTTTTTTTTTTTTCCTGGCTTTCTGTCTGTCTCCCCACTTTTCTTTCCTTCTGCGTCTTTTGTCTTTCTCTCGCTCTTTTCCCCCTCCCCTCTCTCCCTCTTCCTTTTTCTTTCTCTCTTTTCTCTCTTGCTCTGTTTTTCCTCTTCCCTCTCTCCCCCGTTCTCCCTTTTCTGTGTCCCTCTCCCTTCCTCCCTCCCCCCCCCCCCCCCCCCCCGCTAGTCCCCCGGTCCCAGGGCTGCTCCTGGCCGGTGCCCCGGGGAGGGGAGGCCGGGGCCGTGCCGTGCCCCGCCGTGCCCGCTCTCGGGGCCCCCGCCGTGCCCGGGCCGCGCGGCGGTGCCGGCGGGGCCGCTAGGGGATGCCCTGGCTCAACACAGCGGCCGGGCCGGCCGGCGGGGCGCGGGCGGGCAGCCAATCAGCGCCTCCCGGGGCCGGCGCCCCAGTTCCTGCTCGCCCCCCATTGGCTGCGGGCGCGGCGGCGGCGGCCCCCGCTGGGCGGCGGGCGGCGCTGCGGGCGCGGAGCCCGCGGGGGGTCGGCGGGGCCGGGGCCGGGGCGCCCGGGGGTCCCTCCCGCAGCCCCACCTGGGGCGGGCAGCCTCCCGCTCCCCCTGCCCTGAGCCCCGCGCAGCCTCCCCGTCTCCACTGGAGCCCCGCTGGCATCTGCAGCGGAGCTGGGAAGGGGGAGGAGAACTCCCCAAACCACCCCAAAATCGTGCTGTTTCCAGGCGCGGCCGCTCCTCCGCGCTTACACCCGTAAAAAACAGTATTTCAACCCTTGGTGAGACGGAGCAGCTCTGAACCCGCCGGCGCGGGAGGAGAGGCAGCTTTATTTCAGGTGGCCAGCCCCCCCGGGGGTCCTGCACCTGCCGGCACATCCCCGGCTGGGCCCGGTCTCGCTCCTGGGGGGGCTCCGGTCCCTCTCCGCATCCCCCGGGGTGTCGGCAGCAGAACCCAACCGGTCCCCTCCGCGCACGGCCTCCCGGAGCGGCCGCTCGCAGAGTTTCCCGGCCAGCGGGAAAAGTTATTTTGCCCCTTATAAAGGGAGAATTAAAGCTAAAAAAAAAAAAAAAAAAGGGGGGGGGTTAAAAGAAGTTGGTAACGGGGGGTTCCCGCGGGTGCGCGGCGGGGGCAGCGCGGAGGCGGCCGGTGCGCCCCGCCGGTCCCCTCCTCAGGCGGGGACAGGCTCCGCCTCCCCCGGGCTTATGACACTGGAACCTCCTTAAGTTGCGTCTCGCCACAGCTGTCTGTAAGCACTGAGCCGGCTGGCGCCATCCTGCTCCTTTCAGAAAGAATGCCTTCCCTGTAAAAAAAAAAAAAAAAAAAAAGAAAGGGAAAAAAAAAAAGAAAAAGAGAGAGAGGGAGGAAAAAAAAATAGGGAAAAAAAAATAGGGCGAGCGAGCGAGCACAATCTGATCTGATCAAGCACTTTCAGCTTCATCCCTCCTGGGTCACACACTGCTTCTCCACCAAGGTTTGTGCGGAATTTCTTTAGCAACTTGTCGCTTTTTTTTTCCTTCCCCCCCCCTTCCCCCTCGCTCCTTCCCTTCACCCCCACCCTCCTCTCCATCGCTTTGCGCACCCCCCCGATACTTTTTTCCTTCCCCCCTTCTCTTTTCCCCCTCTTCCCCCCTGTCTCGGTTTGCATAATAATTAATGAGCAATCCAAGTGACTCCAGGCTGCGGAGCAGCGAATGGCACAAGTTCTCACCGGCTCAAGCCGCTGGAGCTTCTCAGGTGCAAACTGAGCAAATAAATAAACAACCGCGACGATAAAAAAAAAAAAGCCAAGAAAAAAAAAAAAACCAAAAAAGCCAGGGTAAGAGGTGAGGCGGCAGGAGCGGGGCTGGAGCTGCCGGGCTCCGCTCCGAGCCGGGAGAGGAGAGAGCGAAAGAGAAAGAGGCGCTGGGGAGAGGTGGGTCCAGGGCAGAGCAGGCGCTTCCCAGGGATGGCTGCCGAGGGATGGGATGGGTTTTCTCCTGCCTAAAAAGTCAGGTGCTAAAGTTCAGAACTCCTCAAGCACGTTTCTCTCTCTGCCTCTCTCTCTCTCTGCTCCTTCCCTTTCCTCTTTCTCGTTACAGGTGATCAAAGAAGAGAAACATCTGCAAAAGGGCGGAAGATACCGAGGGGATCTCACTTCGTAGAGATTTTTTTTCCCCGAGTTTGTTTGTTTTCCCCTTTTTTCCCCTTTTTATTATATTCTTTTTTTTCTCTCTTTTTTCCTTTTTTTTTTTTTTTTTTTTTTTTTTGGAATCGATCGTTTATCACCATAACCCCCATCCCTCCACTTTAAACCAAACCTAACCAGAAACATCCCCCAACTCGCCGAGCACTTTCCCCCTTCCTCTGCATAACTCCAGCACCGTCTCCCCCTCCTATCTCAAGCCCTCCGCGCCTTGCTGAGGAGGAGGAGGAGGAGGAGGAGGAAGAGCAGCGGCGGAGCAGCGAGCGCGGAAGATGGAGGTCTCCACGGACCAGCCGCGGTGGGTGAGCCACCACCACCCGGCCGTGCTCAATGGGCAGCACCCGGACTCGCACCACCCCACGCTTGGCCATACCTACATGGACCCCACGCAGTATCCTCTCGCCGAGGAAGTGGATGTACTTTTTAATATCGACGGACAAGGCAACCCCGTCCCTCCCTATTACGGCAACTCCGTGAGAGCCACCGTGCAGAGATACCCCACGGCCCACCACGGTGAGTGGCCCCGCCGAGACCCCGGCTCCCACGGGGCGGCCCCGGCCCCGGCCCCGGCCCCGGCCCCGGCCCCGGCCCCGGCCCCGGCCCCGGTGGCTCCGCGCTGCCCCGGGCCCCGCCGGCCCGGCTGCCGCCGGCCAGACCCTCTCTCTCCTGCCGGCGGGGAAACTACGTCACGGGTGGATTTTGGGGTTGGCTTATTGGAAATAAATCAAAATCCAGGCTTCCTTCCTTTTTTCTTTCTCTTTCTTTCTCTATTTCTTTCTCTTTCTTTCGCTATTTCTTTCTTTCGCTATTTCTTTCTTTCGCTATTTCTTTTTCCCCTCTTTCCCCTCTTTCCCCTCTTTCCCCTCTTTCTTTCCCCTCTTTCCCCTCTTTCCCCTCTTTCTTTCCCTCTTTCTTTCCCTCTTTCTTTCCCTCTTTCTTTCCCTCTTTCTTTCCCTCTTTCTTTCCCTCTTTCTTTCCCTCTTTCTTTCCCTCTTTCTTTCCCTCTTTCTTTCCCTCTTTCTTTCCCTCTTTCTTTCCCTCTTTCTTTCCCTCTTTCTTTCTTTCCCTCTTTCTTTCCCTCTTTCTTTCTTTCCCTCTTTCTTTCTTTCCCTCTTTCTTTCTTTCCCTCTTTCTTTCTTTCCCTCTTTCTTTCTTTCCCTCTTTCTTTCTTTCCCTCTTTCTTTCTTTCCCTCTTTCTTTCTTTCCCTCTTTCTTTCTTTCCCTTCCCCCCTCTCTCTTGCTCTCCTTTCTCTTTCTTTCCCTTTCATCTTTCTCTTGTTTTCTTCCTCTTTCCCTCTCTCTTTCACTTTAGTTTCCCCCCTCCCCGCCCTTTAATTAGGTTAACAGTTTAGGTTTTCATACGGTGTTTAGTTTTTGCACGATTAAGCTGCTCTGGAGAAGAAAAGCAAGCTGGAGAGCAGGGGTGTGAAAATGACCCTGCTGTCCTCACGCTTGGGCTAGTTCATTCGCACTTGGTGAGCTTGTTAGCCTTGGGTCGAAAGTTTCGCACACGCACCCAGGGCCACGCCACGGCGTGTCTTAAAAACAGGAAAGAAAGAAAAAAAAAAATAAATCCCTTGGTGTAATTAGGTATCAGACCTGGTGTGTTTTCCTGAGGGTCCTGCAGGAAGGTAATGAGCCACAATGTGAATTTTGTTCCTGGGTCACAGCTTTTAGGGAGGAGGTGAAATACCTGGGGCCGATGCGGCCCAGGTCTGTGGAGGGATGGGTGTTCTGGTCCTGTCTTTTTAAGAAGAATTGGAGAGACCCGGTGTTTGTAGCTGGAATTTACCTGTACAGTTAAAAAACAGGGAAAAGAGAAAAATAGAAAAAGGAGGGGAAAAAAGCAGACGCTGATTTGCCAAGCCGGACAGTGACCTCTGTAGTGGCGAAATCTAAAAGGCCCGAGGTCTGCGGCGGAGATCACCCCAAAATCAAGGAGAAGAAAGTGGGACGAGCAAGTGGAGATGGAGCCGAGCCGGGCTCAGGGGGCTGCTCCCGGCCCTCAGCTACTTGTTGAGTGCGAGTCTGCATTAGGCTCCGCTCAGTAACTGCATTGTTCTGCTATCAGTCCCTTTAAAACAATTATTTCTAAGGATCAGCAGCCTTTGTCCTTTCTTTCTTTTCTTTTCTTTTCATTTCTTCTTTTTCCAATATATCAGCAGAAAGTGGAAATGCGGTCTCTCTGATCTAGCCTGAATATTATTTACTATGCTACTTCCTGGAGAAGATAATGAATCTTGACCCTTTCTATTCGTATAACCCACCTTCCCTTCCTTTCGAGCAGTTACTTTCAGTATTGTTCACAAATGCCTGCTACGGTGAAAACTAGCTTGGAGATTTTCTAGACGCACACAAGCTGCCGTGCAAACATACGTGTGTCCACGCTGCCCCAGCTCTTTAACTATCTGTGCCTCTATAGATCTGTGTTTGCATCTCTCCTTCTGTATATTTAGCAGTCTCTAGACACATACACACACGATACCTACAGAGGTTAAGGCTCTCGAGATGTCAATGCGTTTCCAGGGCTTTACTAGCAGGCACAAACTTGCTCTCTTCCAGCTGAATAACTGCGTTTTTTAAGCTTATAGCGATTTGCTCAAGTTGCTGTGGATTTGGGTAGATTTGCTGCTTTGGATACATTTTTCTTGTTTTTTAGCAAGGGCAGCGATTAATTTCATCTATTAGGTACCATCCCTTAAGAACGTTTATAATCAAAGAAAATAAAAAAGGGGTTGACTGAGTAAATCTAGTGGGGTTTTTTGGCAAAGCCCAGGTCTGCATTTCAAAATACAAGTGAAGGGTCTCCTGTCATAAGGAGGGGATGGAGAGTTTCTTTTGAGACAGTTGGTACTCTCTGCATGTGCCGTATCGCCACGAAAAAGCCGCCTGACAGTTACGTGCAGCCCTGTGGAAGACAAAAAGACAAACCAGGCGGTTTGCAAAGTCTGGCAGCTCTGTCGGAAAGGTTGTGATCACATCTGTGGGCATCTTCTGGTCGTCTTCCTTCGGCCAGAATATTCCCAGGGTTTGTAGCCCACGGCTGCGTCCGGGGAATTATTTTCCCGCTGAGAAATGATTTCTGCAGTCGGGGCTTGGCAATTTCACGCAGGATCTTCGCTTCAAAGTCCGCGTGGGATTGCCTGGAAGAGGGAGAGGGAAGCAGGGCTGGCCGAGTCCCGTGTCCCAGGGCTGGCATCCCTGCTGGGGGGGTGCCGACCCGGAGACCCGCTCCCGAGCGGGATCGGGGCTGCCCCCTCGGGCTACCGCGGCTTTTACACGTTCTTTTTCAAAGGGGAGCGGGGGGCTTTGCATCGGGGGCAATTTTTGCTCGCTCCCCCCGCATGCTGAGCCCTTTGGGAAGGGGGGGGGGGGGGGGTAGAGGCCGGGACCCCCGCGGGGGGCTTGCCAGGGTGGCAAAGGGGGTGTAACGGGCGTTTCGCTGTGCTTTCTCCGCGCAGGGAGCCAGGTGTGCCGGCCCCCGCTGCTGCACGGCTCGCTGCCCTGGCTGGACGGGAGCAAGGCGCTGAGCAGCCACCACAGCGCTTCCCCCTGGAACCTCAGCCCTTTCTCCAAGACCTCCATCCATCACAGCTCACCGGGACCCCTTTCCGTCTACCCACCCGCCTCCTCTTCCACTTTATCCGCCGGCCACTCCAGCCCGCACCTTTTCACCTTCCCACCGACCCCTCCTAAAGATGTGTCCCCGGATCCGTCCATCTCCACCCCCGGCTCCACCGGCTCCACCCGGCAGGACGAGAAGGAATGCATCAAATACCAGGTGTCCCTGGCCGATACCATGAAGCTGGAGTCCTCTCACTCTCGGAGCAGCATGGCCTCTTTAGGAGGAGCCACCTCCTCCGCTCATCACCCCATCACCACCTACCCACCGTATGTCCCAGAATATGGCTCTGGACTTTTTCCCCCCAGTAGCCTCTTAGGAGGATCGCCTACCGGGTTCGGGTGTAAATCGCGACCGAAAGCACGGTCAAGCACAGGTAGGGCTTTTGGCTTCTTCATCCCCGTTGGTCGGGAGAGGAAGCTATGGGGGGAAAGCGGGGGGCGAAAGGGGAAAGGCTGCGCCCCCCTCTCCCCTCCGCCCGCAGAGGGATGCGCACGAGCATCCCTGTGGTGAAAGCAGCGGGGCCTGAAGCCCCCGGGGGGGACTTCACCTTCCCCACAGGTTTATAACCGAACTCCCCCCTGTCCAACGCGGGCTGGGGGTACAGCCCCAGGCACGCCGGGCATGAGCCCAAACCGCCCCCCGCCCCTCTGCCGCAGGGCTCCTGCCCCGGGGGCGATCCGGCCCCCTCCGCCACCCCAAGCGCCTACGGGGTGCTCAGCTGCGGCGCCCGAGGAGGAAGCGAAACCGGGGGAACCGCAGCGTTAGTGTCTCTCTCCCGATTTTAATAATGGTACTCCATCCCGGCCGACCTCCCCCGCCTGCCCCCCGCCTCGCTCTTCCCAGGGCCTCTTCCCATGCGGCGCCCGGAGATGCGGGGAGGGTTTTCCCCGGGGCCGTGGGGGGAGCTGGCCAGGCAGCCCCCGGCTCTTTGAGCACCCCCCCCAAGGCAGGACCCCAAAAGCATCCCCCTGGCCGCACGGCTCGGGGAGGAGCTGGGGGGTCCCAGCGCTGTGCGCACCCCGGGAGCGGGGGGGGGGGGGGGGGGCGTTGCGCGGCTCCGGCTGCCGGTGGCTGAACGCTCCGGGCTTGGACGTCTGTGCGCACCGAGGGGTAGTGTGCGAGCCCAGGGGTGTGTGTTTGTGTGTGTTTGTGTGTGTGTCTGTGTGCAGAGGAAAGGGCGATTAGTCAAAACTTTTTTTTTTTGTGTGTCTTTCTCCCCCCCCCCTCTATTTTTTTTTCCGAGGAGGCTGCTGCAGGGTTGCCTGGCATGAATGAGATCAGTTTTCAGGGTTTTTCCAGGGTGACATTTACTCTGTCTGTCTGAGCAGGGACTGTCTCTATTTAGCTGATATGTTTGAGCTAATCCAATTATTTTCAGACTGCTGCACGCGACAGTTGCATTGTTTATCCAGCGCCAGGAACTTTAATAGAGTCCGGATGCGGTTAGAGTGACAAAAAACCCAGACCTGTATGTTTTGTACATGAAAGCAGGAGAGAGAGAGAGATGGAGTGAAACAAAAGAGAGGGACAGAGACCCAAACAGCCCCGGAGCGGCTGCCCCGTTTAACCAGAGGGGAACAAAACCACCCGGGTATTAACGGGAGCGGCTCCCCGCCCAGCCCCGGTGCGGACCGGGCGCTGGGTCGGGGTAGGGACCGCTTTATTCTCGCCCCCGGTGCAAGCCGGGCGGTGCTGCGCTCCCCCGGCCGCCCCGGCGCCCGCCGAGCCGCAGCTCCCGCCGGGGCACCGGCTGCGCGGTATTTTCAAACCGTCTTGCCCACCCCCACCCCGCCTCTTGTTTTCCTTTTGCCACTTTCTGTTACTTTACCTTCTAGAGAGACAGCTGCGGTTCGTGATAAACCAACCCCGGGAGTAACACCTATTTTTTCTTTCTTTCTTTCTTTTTTTTTTTAAAGTTGATTTTAGCAAGCTGGGAAGCTCGCAGACAAAGGGGGCTAGTGCTGGAGGAAAAGGAGGGAGGGGGTGTTTTTGCAGGATGAAAGAGAGAGAAACGGCTGCAAATGTCTTTTATATTTTTTTTCGTTGGGGGGGTTTAGTGCAAAGGCCCTGGAAAAACGGTTGCCGTTTGTGGTTAGAGCGCGGATGCCTCTTGCTCGAACGCAGCGCAGGCTGGGGCAGCGGGGAGCCGGCTCTGTGCTGAGTTAGCTCTGCTCCGGCCGGCTGAGGTCTGCTGCTGCTCTCGGATGGGCTGGGACTCTCATTAGGTGCAAGAAAAAAACCCCAACCCAACAAACCAAACGCCCGACAAAAAACCACTCAACTCTCTGAAAGTAGCTGAGAGGCATGCCCGCACCCCCCCAATTCCCTCCTCCAAGCTGGGAGCGGGTGAGCTGGGGGAGACTCCCCCTCAATAGCTGGGGAGAGGATAGAGAGGTGCCGAAAAGGACGAGGAGAAGGAGAGAAAGACCTTAATCAGGGCTCAGGCAGGCTCGGGGCTGTTTGGGATCCCAAATATCGGGGATATTTGGCCGTCAGGCTGCAGATGTGGTGGGGAAGCCAGGGGGGTTTCTGCAAGTTGGGTGGTGGAAGCTTAATTGCAAATCAATCGATAGCGGATATTGGCAGAGTGGTTGTGTATTGACTGGGGCTGGGGAGGTGTTTTGGTTTGTGATCTGTGGTTATTTTGGGGGTCCTTGATGTGGTTTGACCTGAGGCCAAGGGAAGAGGCCCGCCCCCCCCCCCCCCAGGGTCATGCACCCCCCTGGGAGCTGGAGCAGTGCTCCAGGAGTGACCCCGAGGTCCAAACACACATCAGAAAGGGGGGCATGGACTTAAATTTGGTACCCAGCCATCTCGGGGGGGAGGGTTGGAGGCTCCTTGCAAAGCCTGCCAAGGTTTGCCTGGTCCGTATGGCAACACGGGGTCTGGAGGGCTGCAGAAGCCCTTAATCCAGAGGTGAGGGGGAATTGTCAGCACCTCGCACACAAAGGAGGGACCCGTGAGAGGGGTGAGAACTTCTCCAGGGAGCCCTCGAGCCACCATGGGGTTTGGGTTGTCATTGTCACCATCCCTCTTCCCTGCTGCTGAGACACAGGCCTGATGCTGCCTGTGGGGTGGTGCTGGGGGGGGACAGGGCGGTCCCCAGCCTGTGCCAGGGATGTCACTCGGCCATGGCCTTGGACCCTTGCTTGGACATCCTGAGCTTGGAGAGGACTGGCAGGGTCTGGCATGGCTGGGTCTCTCAGGGGGTTGGGGTTTTTTTTGGGGGGGCTTTCCCCAGCCCCTTTTACCTCTGCTTTCCCTAAGTGAACTATGTGCTCTCTTGTTTCCAGAAGGCAGGGAGTGTGTAAATTGTGGGGCTACCTCAACCCCTCTGTGGAGAAGAGACGGCACCGGGCACTATTTGTGTAATGCCTGTGGACTCTATCACAAAATGAATGGGCAGAACCGGCCCCTGATCAAACCCAAGAGAAGGCTGGTGAGTCTCCTTCTTTTTTATTCTTTCTTTTCCTTCTTCTGCAACTTTTGCTTCTTGTCTGCAGCTTGGGACGGACAAGGAAGCTCAGCCAGCTCCAAAATCTGGTTTCACTGCGTCAGAGGGCTGGGAGGGGGGGATGCTCGGAGAGATGCTCCCGGCTGCCGCAGGCCTGTTGTCTGGTTCTCTTGCAAACTGCAAAACAGGTTAAAAAAAAAAAAAAAAAATCAAGATCCAGGGCTTCTTGCAAACCAGAACTGAGTTTTCTCCCAGGTCGCAACAGGGCAGATGCCTCTGCGCAGAGCTTCTGGATGGTGACCCAAGGACGGTGGCTCTTTCCAGGGGCTAAGGGCAGAGTAATCATTTCCTAGTGACCAAAGAGATTACCAGGAGAACAGGATTTCTCCTGGGCTCTCCACACTGCTGTCCTCCCCTTCCCAAGTGTGTCTCCATCCTCCTTGGCTGGCGGTGCCGTGGAGGGGGGACCCAAGCTGGGTACCGGTCACCGTAGCTGGTGCCACTGGGGCACCGGTTGGACCTTGGTCCTGCAAAGCCCTTGGCTGATGGTCCTGGTGCCACTTGAACCTCGCCTGGCCCTTTGCACCTGAGCCACGTGGGTCTCAAATTGTGCCATTCCCCTCTGTGTGAGCGAGGACACAAGGTAGGGGATGGCAAAGCCCGGTGAGTGTGCAAAGCCGAGCGCGTGCCCGGGGCCACAGAAATTGGAGGAAGATGAAATGCGCGGGTAAATATTTGAAATAATAGTTGCAAGCCTCACGACTGTACTATGTACAGGCAATACATTACAGCATCCCCAGCGATCTATTTATGAATTTCCCTGGAAGCCACAAGAAGGTCTGGAAGCTGTGGGCATGGCTAATAAATGCGTTGAAGTATATTTGGCAAATAATCAGGCAAAACACAAGGGGAAAAAATATATCAAGCGAGGCAAAAAATATGTTCCCTCCTTGAGAAGTTATTGAATGTTTCGAATCGAGGCACGTTTGGTTTCGTTAGGATTAAAGACGCAGATGGGCTCCTGGGAGCCGCTCAAAATGCGGAGGAAAAGCAGCTCTCACCTCTCCGTGGAGTTCCTGAGCTGATGGATGGATCCGGCCGGTTGCGTGAGGCTTGTGCCCGGCATGGCCGGATCCTGCAGGCAGGCAGGGGGTGGTTCATTGGCCTCGTGTTCCCCGTGAAGGTGCTCACGGCCTCGGTCCGGCAACTCTTAGGCACGGGTTTAGCTTCCTCACATGTGAGATGCCTGCAAAACTGGACCGGTATTATTTCCACAGGCGCTGGGAAGCTTTTGCAGGATACGACCCCGGGAGGGGTGACGCTGCGAGGGGCAGCGGCGTCAGCTCTGTCTAGCCGTGTGGGTTTTGGGGAAGATGTGGGTTTGCTCCTTTACCCCCAAACTTCCCGCAGGCAAAACCTCTTTCTGCCTTCCCCTGGGCTTTTCCCGTCTAGGAAAATGTTGGTCTCCCTCGTCTTTCATAGCCTTGTTAGAAAAAAGGAAAAGCTTTCTAGGGAGGGAAGTGTGGGCTGCGATTTTTAATTTTTTTGGGCAGCTCTCTTGTTCTCTTCTCCTCCTCCCCCCGGCCCTTCTGTCTTAAACACACACACCTTGTTTTCTTTTTTATTTTTTTTTTTCCCCTCGTTCTCTCTTTATGTGTAAAGTTAACTTCCTAGGAAAAAGCTGCCGGATATCTGAGCCCTGGAGATAACTCCTAAACAACAGCTCCGTTTCCCCAGCCCAAACACACAGGAGCTTGAGCGTATCCAAACAAGCGGAGGGGGAGGCAGAATAGGAAAGCGGCTGGGAAGGGGGGGAGAGCTTTCAAAAAGTGTCTGATGGAACCATGAAAGAATGTCCCGAGTCACCCTCAGCCCGGCACATGTAAAATGAACTATATAAATAAATACATTGGAAAAGGTCATTCTTGGGGGAAAAAAAATAAAAGAAAGAAAGAAAAAAGCTAAAGAGAGACCTTGTCTTGCATAATCACTCCAATCTTGGGCATTTTAGTTTAGCTTACAAAAAGTTCACGTTCTTTCAGTGCGGCCTTTGCTAAATGGGAACTTCTGATTTTTCTATACATTTTTTTCCCAGCACTGCCTGGGGAAAAAAAAAAAAAGAGAAACATTTCTAATGCTGTTTGCATCTATATTTATTTCCCTTGCTAACCTCCAAAAAAAAAATCAGAAGGCACTAAAGCTGGGCCTGCGTTTGCATTTTGTGTGCACAGATGTAGATGTGTGCGTGTCTGTGGCTTGACTCGAGCTTTCCTGACTTGCGAAGGTGAGCGGGCTGGGGAAGGCGGCGTATGTATGGAGGCTCAGGGTGGGGATCCAGTGCACGCTCCTCTCCCTCTGCCACAAGTTTCCTGCGTGACCTTGGGCTGGTTTTGTAGGCTCTGATCCCAGGCGCGCTGAAACTAATGAAAGGACTCCGATGGGTTGGAGAGAGGAGGCAAAAAAATCCTTAGCGGCTGAGAACCCAGCCCAAGCCTTATTAAATTCAATGGGCGTCTTTGTAAGGGCTTCCTTTAGGGGAGATGGATGGAGCCTTGCCGGTCGAGGGGGCTCAACAGGTCTGCTTTGGGGGGAACGTGGAAGATCTGGAGATGTTGGCAGGGGCATCAGGAATGAGCAGGTTGTACCATGCCACCGCTCTGCTTAAGAGGTCTACAGCCCTCTTGGAGACTGTTCCAGTCCCCGTCGAAGCCAGTGGCAGCCCCAGCGCGGATGTTGCTGAGATAAAACCTTCCTTTGGATTTTCTTCCTTTCCCTGCCCATGTGGATGCAGAGCTCTCCGTTTCCGTGTCCAGCCATGCTGGTTTTGGGAAGGATTATAGTCGATTTCTCAGAAGGCCCATGCACGTGCAGTCTTTTTTTAGCAAGCTGATTCTTGCAGCTTTCCGGGTACCCCGTGTAAATCCAGACACCGAAAATGCCTCTCTTAATTAAACATCTTTATCAGCGCTTGGTTCCTGCTGCACCCGCCTCAATTCCACCTTCTCGTCACTGCTGGCGCTTTTGAAGTTGTGCCCTCGCTCACATGCAACTGGGCCACAGGGTCTGGTCCTACAGATGATATGGGGCACCCTATTAGTCATCCCATTACTTACATGGTCAGGCTCCCGTCGGTGATTAGCGTCAGTGGATGCCATTGCTGGGAGCTTTTACAATGGCATTATTATTCATTGTTTCCTGCCCACTGCCTGTGTCTCTGCTATAAGTTGGTACAGCATGAAAGGTACAGTCTGGGACTGAAAGAGCACAGAGTTTAAAATATTCAGCTAACGACGCTGAATTTGTGTAGGGGAAATGTGGCAGATGGAAAAGGTTTTAGAGAAGATAGTGGTCGTTGTGATTTATTCATTTATTTAATGCCTGAGTTTGTTTGAAGGTAGCAAGGTGGTGACCAGGCGTGTCTTTTAAATGCACTTACTGGAAGAGAAATTACAGCGAGCGCCATGTAGAAACCCCAAATATCTTCAAAGGGGATGTTTCCCCTGTGTGGGCTGAGTCAAATATCACTGGTTTTTAGAAATTTCTTCAGGCTTGATTTTTGGGTCTGATAAGGGCAAAGCTGCCACCGAGAGACTCAATCCAGTCCCTGAGCCACCCGTGCCGGCCGGTGGGAGCCGGGGGAGGCAGAGACCTGCAGACTCGGCCCCTGGGGCACGGCGAGAGCCCGGCTCTGCAAGCTGTTGTGTCCATGCTGTGTTTGAAGCACGCGTATTAACCCATGGATTTTGATGGGAACCAAATTGGGGACCATGGCATGGTCCAGAGGAGGACAGGACCGAGGTGCATACGCGCACATCTGTTGGAGCCTCTGCCGTTCGTGGTGGGATGCTTCAGCTTCTCCTGCTGGCACTGGGATTTTTGCAAGCAAAGACCCGCGTGCCATTCCCAGCTCCTGCTTGCCATCAGCACGGAGAAGTCAGCTAGAGACCTCATCGGGCTTGAGATCAGCTCGTTTCAGCATGGTTTATGGTCAGGCAAAATGGAATGGTCCCCATGGGCAGTCGGTGAGAGCCCCTTGCTGTCAGATCAGGCTCTCTGTGGTGCTTCCTAATGCTCATGGGCATCGTATTATTTTGATTTTAGACAGTCCTTTTTGTGTAATTAAAAAAAAAAATCCTACTCTATCTAAAACAAAACCAACCCGTCCTCTCTCCACCTACGCCGCATTCAATTATGATTAAAATTGCAACATGACCTAACAAGAGTTGGTATTAACGCTAGCGCTGTGCCAGTGTCCATGTTTGCATTTTGGGTTTGTTGTACGGTATCCAAAGATGCGGTATTCTTTTTTTTTTTTTTAAATGTTGGATGTGCTACAGTGTGCGGCTGTGTGGGGTGAGGGGTAAATTTGAAACAGTAAGAGCACAAAAGAGAGCATTAAAGGCTCAATTCTGCAAGGTGCCAAGCATTGCTATGATCTGGCAAATCGCTTAAGCACATGTTTTAACTTTAAGCACATGAGCAGTCCCATTGAAAGCAACGCATTGGGATGAAATCAGAGCTCTGGGACTGTGTCATATTGATGAAGAAGAGATAGGATGGGGCTCTAAAGGTCTTTTTTTAGGAGCTGTAGGCACTTGCACACAGGCAAACATGCATACGCATTCACGTAGGAATCTGCAAACTCCTTTTCCTCCTTCAGTGGCAGAAGGACAATTTGTTTGTTAAAGTTACAGTTTTTAAATGATAAGCATGAATTCATGCATGTGAAAGGGAGCGACTTTGCTAAATTTGGCTTTGTTCAATCATTATCACAGCCAACAAAAAAGCTTCTTTGTACACCTTGACACGTAGATTTTTTTCTTGTCCCTCCCCCTTTATGAAATGGTAAATGCTTCTTTCAGGCTCATTACCGATCCTTAAATAAACATGAAGGTTTAGGCTGCAAAAGGGTGTAATTAAAAAGTTGGGATTCTCGCTCTTTGCCACAGTGTTATTTCCGATCTGGAGCCCGTATCCTTTGAAGCTGAGCTGAATTTACGGGACCGGGCCACGCTTGCGGTCGGACCCAGCGAGCAGCTGCCCACCAAGCTCAGCGCGGGTCTCACCCGGCGCTCGCTGGAGCCGGTGTGACTCATGCCGTTGACTCCGGCAATTGTTGGTTCAGGCCCTGACTGCAGAATTAGACCCCTGGGGGGTCTGAGAGAATTAAGATGGAAAGACATGTTGGCATTTAAATAATATTTTCCCCTCTGGAATGGGCTGTGCCAGCGCTGCTAATTTTGATGAGTTCTATCAGAGGTTTAGCACTCACTTTTAGGATGCCCTTTGGCACCTGATTCAGTTCATATATAATTTGGGATTAAAGTACCTCGGGGATTTTTTTCAGAATTATTATTTGTTCTCACAAGCCAGTTTCTGGAGGCCTCTGCCGATGTGCGTCAGTCTTGCAGGGTTGATGTTTTCTTTCTCAGCAATTTTGCTGATTGCTTTTTATTTTTTTTTTTAACACGGGTGTTTTTCTCTCCCTCTCCTTCTCTTCCCCTCTCTCTCCCCCTCCTTCCCGCAGTCTGCAGCCAGGAGGGCGGGCACGTCCTGCGCGAACTGTCAGACCACCACTACCACCCTGTGGAGGAGAAATGCCAACGGCGATCCCGTCTGTAACGCCTGCGGGCTCTACTACAAGCTGCACAATGTAAGTGTGACTGTAACGCTCAATAGCCGGGCCTCAGTTTCCGTGCTCAATGGGCCAAACTCTTCCTTGACTTAAGGATTTCCAGTCTCTGGTGGTGCTGAGACTTCCTTTATCCCTTTGGGGACCTTGGGGGCTGGAGCGATGAGTTGGCATCCCCTCAAACGTAGCTGGTCTGGGCTGGGGAGGTTTAAGACAGGGCTGGTCATGGGTAGTGTTAGAGCTTTCCCATGCCTGAGCCAAGAAAGGAGGGGTGGATCAACACAGAGAGACATTATCCGACATTATTACATTGGAAAAGACAACACAGCATCCTGCAAGCCGATACCCCTTCTACGCGTAGCTTGGTTCCTCCAGCAAATACAAACTCTGGGAAAAAAGCAAAATATGCCAGCAACTATTTAGATCTTTCTTGGGTTTGTGGCTGCCTTTGTCCCATCCCTCCACCCGTCCCCAGTGATGATTTATTTAGGTCTTGTGTTTGCCCTGGTTGACGCAAGCGATTCCTAAACCAAAAAGGACTTGATTTAGTTAGCGGGTTGCAGAGTCTCCTCAACCTGTGATGTGAATTTTAAAGCGTCTGTCATGGAAGGGAAGGAAAAATGAAATGAAATGGCTGGCAGATTTAATCTAATATCTCCATGCAAAGCCAGCTTGCAGGAACCAGGGATATGTGCCCCAGGGAAAGAGCTAAAGGGATCTGAAAAGTCTTCTACGGAATAATACTGCTAATAAAGGAGTCTTAAGGCTACTCCTGTTACTCTCATTCCACATGTGGCATTAGAATAATTATTATGTCAGAAGAAGGAAAAGACTTTAAATTTCTTTGCTTTGATATAACTTTTTTTTTTTTCCTAGTGGTCGTTTGCTTTATGTTTGACTTAGAAATCTCTGGCTATGTTTTGCCCTCATGTCCACCCACGCAAACACATCAAAGACAGATCGGGTTTCATGGGGCACCCAACCCTTGTGGTGTCTCAGTCCCTTCCATTTGTTATTTCAAGCTCTTTGGTTTCTTAGGATGAGTAAACAAGTTTGGATTAAGTAGAAAAAAAAAAACCCAACAAGGGTAATTTTTCACCTGTTCTGTGAGAGGCATCTCTCTTGGAAAAAAGGAAAATGTGTTTACCCTTTAGTAGGCAGATGTCTCAGCACGTTTTGAGTGCTATGTAGCAAGCAAAGCTTGTCATCAAACTCTGTGTGATCACTGCAAACAAAGGGGTTGGACCCAGAGTGAAAACTCTCAGAATGTCACAAGAAAGTATTCTCTGTTTGCTATTTCCATGGCAAGAAGGGAGCAAGGTCAGCCAGCTTCACTGGAGGAGTCTATGCTTGTGCTATGTTTTCATTTTGGCCTTGTAGCCACCAGTGGTAGGATTTAAATCATGTAGCTTCGGAGGCCTATAGGGATACCTATACCTGAGCTGGTCCCCCTGTACCCCAGCAAAGCCCTTTGAAGAAAATAGGCTCTTCTCAGGTGCCATTCATCGGACCTGATGGAGATGCCTGTGTTTGGATGAGATGACTTGTACCCTTGAAGACAGTGTAGTCTCTCCCCATGACTACAAAAGGTGCCAGGATGATGAGTTCAGATGTGTCTACCTGCATGGTAGACATCTGACTGGAGGAATCCCTCCTAAGGTGTCTGGAATGGTGTCTGAGTGCCAAGGTTCTCCAGAACTGTGCCTGCAAGAGCACATCCTTTTCTTTTTCACACTAACATTGAATGTAGTTGGCCTGAATTGACCCCTAGACCCACTGTTTAGGGAAACTCCAATCCAGCTGTGAAACTTGTGACATGGGGCAGGCCTTGAGCACATTGGAACCATTTGCACATTCATTAAAAACACTGACAGCTGCTTAAAAGCTCAGCACAGCTACTTACCAAAGTCAAGTAGCATCTTGCCTTATGAGCAACTCCATTAATGGAACCGGCTTAAATGAAACCGCTAGAGGACTGAGATACTGTGTGCAGCAATATAACTAGGCAAGGCTACTAAAATCTGGCTATGAGCGGGTAGATCCTTTTTTTTTTTACTTTTTTGAGATGATGCTTAGTTATGACTGCGGTGATAAACAGGCATGTCCTTGAACGTACCACTCTCAGCTTTAGAGGTTCACGATGGCAGAGCATTGGAGCATTATTCTGCAGCCCAACTGGCTTTAGAGGCTGTGACTGCGAAGGCCACGTTGTGCTTCAGAAGCCAAATACGAGTGAGGTTTTTTTGTAACCAGTGGTAAGGTGGTGATAGCTTCACAGAGATGCCTTCTCTTTTTGGCTGCTGGGAGGCAGGACCTGGGGAGCTGCGCTAACTGCCTGGTGAATGGCACCAGCATCATCCTTTAATCAACTCAAGTCAGAGAGGAGGTTTGGTGGTTGCACATGGACGAGGTTCCTTGGCTGGTGCAAACTGGTCTGGTCTGTTAAAGTGCAAGACCTGTTTGTGTAGGCTGTGGTCCTGCTCCTTTTGTGTATCTTATCTGCATCGGTTCTCCATCGGGAGAGGTGTCAGAAATAGAGAGGCTCATCGTGGCATGTCCCCCCCTCCCAAGCAGCTGAGTGTGTCTGCACAGATGTTGTGTCAATGCCAGTGGAAGTCCTTTGGCCACTCGGAAGATGCCTTCACCCTGTTTCAGGCTGGACTGTAGGAAATTCCTGGCTGCTTTTTTATACCCCCCCGCCCCCTTTTGTCTTTTCTTTGGGTTTAATGAATTTTTCTTGTGCCTTCAGATTATTCGGGTGTTTTAATGAATTGATCTGAAGATGAAACTTACTCAGTTTTTAAGTCCACACCAGGAATGATTGCAGTGAAAAGGCTATTTTTTTTACGGTGCTATGTTTTTCATAGGGCTATATCAGTTTGTTTTACTGTTGATTCCCACAGATTAAGCAAACCCATTTGTCAGTAGGATATAAGCAATAATCATAATAGTCTTGGGGTGCATTTAGAGAAGCTGCTGGCATTTCTCCCACTGACTTCAACAAGAGCCGGCTCCATTAACACCAGTATTAACAATGACTAATATTTCACATTGATACGGTGCCTTTTATCCTGTGGCATCCCAGAGTGCTTTCTAAGATACAGCCAGCCTGGAAGATTAACCCAACATTGTAATGACTATGTCTGAAGGATAAATCCGCTTCAGTGACAGGACCTTATTGAGGTCAATGGCAAAATCCCATTGTCTTCAGTCAGAGCAAGATCAGACCTACAATGTCTAAGACTATCCCCTGGATTTGATCTGTTGAATGTGAGGTTCTCGTCCTTGTTATTTTAGTCCTTCTTAGAAGCAGGATCAGCCTTCACTTGCTTCAGGGATGGGCAGGAGTGTACTTTGCTGGAGGTGCACAGCAGACTGGCCTGTGCCCATAGAAATGAGTGAGTTGCCGTCATTTTTGGTAAAAGTCCTCGGAAAAGGCCTCTCTTTCACAATATCCTAAAGCAGGGCTATAAGTCCCAAGAGCAGAGCAGAGCAGTCAGTATTTTGCATATGATAAAACAAAGAGCATAATTCCTGCCCATAATTAATTGGCTCCATCTGAAATTAATGAATTTCATATACATGCGTTGGTCTGGTTTAATTTTAATTTAGCATGTGTTTGTCATTTTTATCACAATGAATTTTCATGGAGAAGGTCTTCCCTCCGGGTCTCTTGTTTCTCTACCACAGAAACAGAGACGTCCATGGCTTTGATGTTTTGGAGACCACCTTAACTCTGCTGTGACTGGCCTTTGAAGTCACTGGAAAAAATTTCCAGCTTGCTGCTGTGACTGTGCTGGTCTCACTCCTCCTGACATTTATCTGAGTCCTTATCTGTTTGGCACTTGGGTCAGGTACCTGCTAGGAGGGTGAGACCACATACACCGGGATGATGTGTCTGGCTAACAGCTTGGATGGCATCTTTGACCCCAGTTGCAGGGCTGGCCATGGCTTTGTCACCATCTTGAGCAAAACTGGTTTTGCAGTCCTTAAGTTTCACATCAAATCATGACCTGGGCTAATGTGTTCTTAGCAACTGAGTGAAACATGAGAGATGTTGCTTTGGGGAAGTTGTCATTGTCCTGCAGGACACGACACCAAGCAACACTGGGACACCAAGCAACACAGGGGTCAGGACCCTGTGCTTGCTCCAAAAGCCAGCCCAGTCCCAGTCCCAGCACCAGGCTGTTGTCACTTTGCCACCGCCAGCTCCTGAGCTTGCACCTTTGCTGCTCCACCTGGAAATCAGTTCTGTCTGCCTCTGAGCCTTGGTGTCATGATGCAAACCCTCATTAGGAGCTGTGGAGCCTGGAGCTTGTCTGTGCCTCCCCAAATCTGAGCTGGATTCATCAGGGATTGAGACTTCCAGGTCTCCTCTAGCATCACTGCCTGGTGGGGCTCACTTGGGGCTGCCTCCTGCCCTTGAACCTGGGCAACATGTCCATGCTGGCTGACTTAAAACAGGTCAGGCAAAACTTTCCCATCCCAGCCATCCAGCTGAAGCAAAGGGCCTTCCTTGTGTGTGTATCCCCGTTCCTTCGGTGAGGACAGGAAGCCACGGAGACGGGTGATGTTGTATTTGAAGCCCATGACATTTGAGGTTTTTGCTTGTTGGTGCCCCAGGGCTGCTGTTGGACTGCACATGGGCAGATTCCTCCTTCCTACCTTCAGCAAGCAGGGCTGCTCCCTCTGGCTCCCTTTATCCAGACGTAGAGGAATCAGCCTTTTATTCACCCGTTTTTTGGATGAGATGGAGTTTCCCATCACTGCTGGTACGGAGAGCCTGGGGTCATTCATTCAGGCTGGGATGATGAACTTTGGGATGCCTAAATTGGAGCAGATGAGCCTGGTCCTTCCTCTCCCCGTGCCTCCATCCCCACGTGTAACAGGGAGCTATTGTATCCCTGCCTCCCCAGGGAGAGAAATCCATGAATGGATGTGGGGAAAGGCACCAGGCAGTGGCTGATGAACAAGAAGCAAAACTTTGCTGTGATCTGGAAGAAGGGAGTGCTTTGTCCTTTGCGCTGATGTAAGATCTTATGGATGAAGATCTGCTCAGGACCCTTGCAGGATCCTCTTTTCATTGTCCTTTGCCGGGATTGAGACAGTAGTTCCCAGCGGATAGCAGATCCATTTTTTTCCTTTTTCTCAAGTTTGCAGAATATCTATCAGCACTGCCGTGTGCTCACATTTATTATGAAAAGCGGTGCTCGGCCTTGGGGGGTTTGCTGGGCTCTCCTGCCTTCTGCTATGGGTGAAATTCCACAGAGGAGCCAGTGCAAGACCTATATAACTCCCCATGTAGACTCCCAAGTCCAGATTTTTAAGGGTTTTTATGGATGTTGGATGCATAAAACTCTTCCCAAGTGTGGTCTTTGGGGCTTTCACGGCTTTCACGGCACCTGTGATGCTGGCTCTCCATGTAGCAACAGGAGTTTCTTACAGGAGGTCCAACAGACCTTTTCCTACCATTTCCCAACCCTGACGGGTGTACGGTTGGTCATTGCAGCTGCTTATATCCATGCAGAAGAATATAATGCTTAGGTTTCCTACAGATACGTTTGCATGCAAGTAGAAAACGCTCTGTCAGGCAGCACAGATACCTGTTTCAGCACCCCCAAAAAAACCTAGAAGGCTTTTGAAATAAAATCAGATCTGTTAGAGTAAACCTGAAAGGATGGTCAGAGCAAAATCTTTTGAAAGAAGAAAAATAAGACAAATACTTATCACTTTTGTGAAGAGTTTGCCCAGCTCCCTAATGCTGCTGTGAAAGTTTGAGACCCCTCGTAGCATCCCAGCAGCTCTTGCCGCTAATGGTTTTAGACCAGTCAGGAAGCCTCGGGGTGAGATGGTGTCTGTGGGGAATATTTCAAGGTGATAATGATTGGTTTCGTTCCTAAACACGGTGCAATTACCTAATGTGCAGATAGCTGAAATTTTTCAGCCGCTGCGAGTTATTTGGGTATGTTTTGCTCCCGTGAAGCTCTGCCAGCAATTTTCTGTTGTCTTGTCTTCAGAAATTTCAACTGAACTTGGGATTTCCTGGTGGGATCTGAATTTTGGGATGGGGGGGAGTTGGTTGTGTAGCCTTGGCACACGGGGTGTACAAGGGGAGGAGGGGGCTGCTGGCTATTCAGCTGGTCCTGGGCACATGCCCGGGACTGCCTGGGCATGGGGTACACGAATCCCGCGGTGATTCGGGGAGAAGGAATGGAAGCACAAAAAAAAATAATTGATTTTTGTTTAGATTAACAGACCCCTGACTATGAAGAAAGAAGGAATTCAGACCAGAAACCGAAAAATGTCTAGCAAATCCAAAAAGTGCAAAAAGGTCCATGACAACCTCGAAGACTTTCCCAAGAGCAGCTCCTTTAACCCCGCCGCCCTCTCCAGACACATGTCCTCCATCAGCCACATTTCACCTTTCAGTCACTCCAGCCACATGCTGACTACACCAACACCGATGCATCCTCCATCCAGCCTCTCCTTCGGACCTCACCATCCTTCCAGTATGGTCACTGCCATGGGTTAGCGAGAGACTCCCCTGCTGAATGCTTACGGTCTCAAAATGAGATTTACTTTATATACTTGCATTTTTGCAGGCGTGCGGTTATGGGTCTGACGTCCCAAATCAAATGGGAGGGGGAAAAAAGAATTAAAAAAAAGATAAATAAAAATGTTATTTGAAGGCGTAAGAGAGAAAAAAATAAAAAAAACCCAGAAAAAAACTACAAAAAGCACAAAAAAGGAAAAAAAAAGAAAAAAAGAGAAAAAAGTAAAAAAAAAGTTTTAAAAAAGTGATGTTTGCCACTTTTTAAAGGAACTCACTATGGCGTCTATGTATTCTTACCCACTGAATCTGGATACCATTTGTGAATAAGCCATTCAGAACTTGCATTCCCTATTGGACAGGATCTCTAGTGCTGTGAAAAAAATAATAAAATAAAATAAAAAACGCTGAACATTGCATATAACTTATATTGTAAGAAATATTGTACATTTGAGGAAGACTTTATTGCATCTGGAGAGCTGTAAAGAAAAAGGCATGAAGGACTCCGAGAGATTTTTTTTTAAAGGAAAAGAAAAAAAAAAAGAGGACGGGAGGACAATTTAAAAACCAGAAAAACAAACAATGCAGACCAAGAGGAAACGCGGTCTTACGAACAAATGGACCAACTGCCAGTCATGTCTTCTCCTTTTATTTTATTTTTATTTTGGTTTTTTTGGTTGGTTTTTTTTTTTTTTTTCGGTTTCTTTTTTGTTTCCGGGGAGGGGGAGGGGGCTGGCTAGAACGGTTTTGATGATGCATTAACTAACTAACTAACTAAATAAATAACTAAATAAATAAAACCTGTAGGGAGATCATTCATTTTGGGCCACGGGCCTTTTACATAGGAAGTACCAATGGTGTCAGGCAATCAGTGTTAACATGCGGACATTGCCAACAAGGGGTTTTCAGATAGCCATTCTCCAGGTCTATACGCATTGTGAACAAGTTCCTGTAATTGTTGTTTGTATGTATAATTCAACGCACCAAAATAAGAAAGATGTAGATTTATTTCATCCTATTATACAGACTGAATGGTTGTACAAATTTATTTACTGCTAGTGATAAGACCTGCTTTTTTTGTTTTGTTTTCATATTTTTTCCTCCTTTTTTTTTTTTTGGAGAATAAACTAGATTAAATTCTGTTGACTTAAAAGTGTTTTGTGCTTGGGGGTGGGAAAAGGAATATGTTTCTTTCTTTATTATTTTTTTAAATTTGTTTTGATGGAATTTATTATGTAGTTACCACGGGTACAGGGATGTGTGTCTCTGTGCTCATGCTGACAGCCAACTCACTGTTTGTGGTGACTTGATATAAAAAACCCCCACAGAACAAAGGAAAAAAAAACCCTCAAAAATAAACGGACTGCATGTTGGTGCAACCCCACTGTCCGGCGTGTGCTCTCTGGCCCTCGAACCACAGCCCAGCCGCTGCCCCCGCCTGCTGTCGGGCTCTCACGTGGGATGGGTCCCTTTTGGTCTCAGTCAACCATGGCCACCGCGGTGGCAAACCTGTGTCGATGACAATATGGGACTGGGATAAGTGCAAAGGCACGGCAGGGTCCTTATGGTCCTGGCTACTTTTTGGGCAGTACTAGGAAAGACCCTGAGACTTTGGACAGGAGCTGGAAAAGCGCTTTCTGCTCTGCCCCGTTGGGTACCCAGTGGTATAATTTGATGGTCTGAAGTTGAGAACTTGATGTGAAATCAAGACGGACCAGACCCTGTCCCTGCGCTTGGAGGAATGGGCAGAACTTGTTACAAAAGGCTGGGTTTGATGGTAGAGAGAGGAAAATTCCACAAAATTCAAAGGCCAACAGCCAGCCCCTTCCTGCAAGAGTTTTCTTCAAAATAATGCCATTTGTATTAATACTATTCTTTTAATAGCAAAGTTTGGCTCTTATAATTTGATTTCTGATGGTTTAATCCTTAGGAATTGGTCCTCCTTTTAGTCTTCAGTATTTACTCTTTCAGTTTCTTTATACCATCATAAGGGTTGGGCATTTACTTTCCAAATGAAGGGTTAAACTTCTTGTCACCCCACTCCATTTGCTGGAGGTTTAAGCGTGGTGTGATAAGACAGAGGTTGCCAAGGCTGTGAGAAAATGCTTAAAAACCCCCAAACAAAAAAACAACCCCCAAACTTAAAAACCTCAACAGACGTGACCTGCAAATGAATTATTATTATTATTTTTTTTTGATGTGGAATGAAATAACTGAGTTCTTTCACCCAGAAATAGGTGTTGTACTCCTGCCTTTCAGTGCCAGGTGGATGGAAAAATATCACCATATCTGTCAGATGCTATTTTGAACCCACTTTCCCTTGGGTCATAACTGGAGAGAGTGACGGTGGCATGGTCTAATCTTCTTCTGCAGGATGGCTCACATGAGTAAGGATGTTTCATGTAAGAAAGACCCCGTTGAAACTTTCAGGATGATTATACAGAGCTCAAATAGTCATTTGATTTGGGAATGGGGAAAGAGGATTGACCTTTATTTGGGCTTTTTCTCCCCTGTTTCAAAATGAACCTAGTTAAACTACGTCTGCCATAAAGGAGGATTTAGCAGATGTAAGCGGAACAGGCAGTAATCGTTTTGTAATGTTGTATATTCTTTCCTTTATTCTCTGTTGACAAAAATGTGTAAAAACAGTCAGAACAAATGGCACACATTTAAAATCTTATGTTAATCACCTTTCTGCTTTCTCAATGAATATTTTAAGCATAAAGACTCAATGTCGAAATAAAACAGAGTGAAGAATTACTGAGATGCAAATGGAGATCTTGTTGGCTCCTAATTAATCATCTGTGAACTATAAAGCTATTTTCAATTAGTCTGACAAATCAAAGGAAATAATAATCTTTGCTGATATTAAGCTTGAGAGATTATTATTTTTTAATTTGTGATGCTACCACCTTTCCCTCCTTTCACTCATCAACAGATTGCAGTTGGACTAAGGTATTGATTTCAGGACCTCAGCAACGGTGAAAATTAGAGGAGGATTCACACAACAGAATTTTGCACTCGTGTATTATTGTGTTTGAATCTTTCCATTTGCTTTAGAGGGAACTGGCTCCTGAGTTTCTCACTCTAACTTTTTTTTCCTATAAACTGGAAACATCTTCTTCTTGCAGCTTCCTTCTGACGTTTCATAGGTCTTAGGGGCATTGAGCTAGATGAAGCAGGATTGGGGCCAGCTCAGAGGATGGGCATCCTGAAAAGGACACAAATGCAGATGCTCTCTCTGCATATACTCTAGAAAACATATACAGTTTGTCTAGAGTGTTCTTACATCAATTATCTTATATTTTGATGCCCAGGAGAAGGGTGAGTAAGATCTCTCACATCCCATACCCCCCGACTACTGCCCAAGATGCTAAATCAACATGCGTGGTCTACCAGTTTCTCAGTTCTGTTCTTTTTTTCTTTTCTTCTCCCAGAGCAAATATTCCAGAATTTTAATGTCTTGAAGGGTTTTGTTTGCTTGGGTTTCTTTTTTGTTGTGTTTTTTGTTTTGTTTGCTTGGGTTTTTTTTGTTTCTTTCCTTCCCTTTAACACATGGGAAAAAGCTGGTTTACAGAAAAGGCAAAGAGCTGTTGTTCTTGGGCAAACGTCTTGTGAACGGTGACTCTGCCTTTCTTCACTTCTGAAATTGCAGGGAAGAGCTGATGATAGGCAGGTTGGAGCAGGAAAGCCCTCTGAGTCATGGCTCTACTTCGATAATCTATATTGTGTAGAAAACACCATGGAAGTCATTAGTGGGGTCAAATCTTGTGGTCTTTTTGCAGGCAAAATGCCTTCTGGGAATTTGAGTGAGTAATAGCTGCTGTGCTGATGTGACTGTGGTAACTACATTTTACTCATGATCCAAGAAAAAGTCCATTGACATCAATGGAAAGGCTCCTAATGAGTAATGCAATAAGACTTGAATCAAGACTTCCTAAGTATTAATTTCAGTGTTATCTCCTTGATTTATCTGCCTTAGTTGACTTTTCAGCCGCATCGGTCCTGTGTCAGTATGCATGTGTGCACATGGACATACGCGTGATATTGAAGGGACATTTTTAAGATTACCAAGCTCAATGCTTCAAGGTTGAAGAAAAAAGAAATGCTGTAATTAACACCACGTGCAAAACTTCTGTTTTTTTCTTATGCATTTGAATTATGAATTGTCTTAGGATGCATCTAGACCTGCATTTAGGTTCAGATTAGCTGTGTGTTTTTGAAGTGATTTCCCAATATTCCCACCTTAGGGTGATGAGATTTTACCTTGGCTCATGCAACTTGGTTTCCTTGGACCCCAACTTGATGTGCTACTACACTGACGGAAACTCAGGCCACAGGGCCAGACTAAAACTACCCTGAAGCAACCCCTCAAAATATGGTCTTTGAATCCTCAGATCCTCAGCACAGATTGTTTTTCCCTCCAGAGTCACTCCTATTGCTAATGCACACATTGCCATGAAACACATGTTCTCATACTCCTTTTTGGTCACCGAGATCCCTGATTCACTCAGGACTGGTTGTAGTCTGGGGAAGAATCCAGGTGGTTGATGAAGGGACTAGAGGGAACCTGTCTTTTTTTTTTTTTTTTTTTTGCAGCGTTTGGGAGGTGTTTGGGATAACAGACCAGAAGATGTTCTTACGGAAAAAAAATGTGAACTATGCCTTAAAAAATGTTGTGTTTATCCCTACTTCTTTCATAGCGGTTCTATATGGCATTGGGAAACTCAATCCAGTCTTGTCACATGGGGACAGCCACTAATTGCGTGATCCTCCCTTTTGGGGATGCCTAATTTCACACCCTGATTTTTGCGTTGCAGAAATGTTCAGTGCTCTCAGTGGTATCTGAAGCCAGGGGATCTTGTGCCTGGATTAATGCTGTGTGATACCAAATGCTTTAAAAACACAGCATTTATCTCAACCTGAACTGCAAATCCAGGGTTTCATTTCTTCCACCTTCTTCCATCCCAAATCTGGAGAACAGATAATAACTCCTTCTCTCCCTAAAGACGTGTTGTGAAGATAAATCCATCACTTGTGAAGTGCTTGGATGCAGGTTGATGAGCACCATGGAAAACCCATCAGCTTCAGCAGGTCTGCAGGAAGGAAGAGGTGAGGAGTAAGCAAAATACAGGTCCACTGCTCATGAAGGGCAATGTCCTCCCTGTGCCCTGAATGATGCAAAGGAAAAAAAATTGAGGTGATTGTCATACATAGAAGGAACAATGGAGGTGGAGGGAGGGTGAGTAATTCAATCTGGTGTTTCCTAACATTTCAGTGGTTGATTTTTTTAATCTTCACACTATTTTAAATGCATTTTTGGTTGCATTCTTCTGTAAAAATATATGTGTACAGGTATAGATGAGTGCTTATTGGTGGTATGGACTCCATACATTGTCAGCAAAGGAAATGTGGTATGTGTCAAGCCTATGAGTAAGTATGTCTAGACCTAGAGAATTGGAGGGCGCTTGTTGTCACCTGTCTGTCTTTATTGGTTGTGTGATGTTCTGTGTGTGCCTCTGCGGATATGTAAGCTACAGCTCTACAGAAACCAAGGCACAACACAAATGTATAGCAAATTTATACCTGTTTCACACAATTCCCTGAGGCTATGCAGACTCCCGGGTGGATGTTGGATCACTCTATCTTAGAAGTATATTTATTTCCCTTGTTATAAGTTTAAATTAAGGCTTTGACCTGGAGCTCAACTCATTTTTTTTCTCTCAAGGTACAAAACACCTGGTTATTTAGCCTGTCCTTTTACATTTCCACTCTGGGTTACTGTCGACTCCAGAGGCACTGAAATAATTCATGAGAACCTGTCCTCTGTGAAGAAAGAAGTGACTGAAATGCTCAGGGAAAGCTTGTTTGTGAGCCTCGCAGGCTGGTGTTCATGCTGATGTGGATAATTAGCCAACCTTCTGCATGCGTATTTAGGCTTAGCCCATGAACGATTTTCGTTCCCAATTAATAGTATATGGCGATATTATAGTGCAATCGTTTGCTTAACTATTTCTGTATTAGAACTACATTAATCGTCTTACACTACTTGACTGGATAACTCTTTTCTCACTAAGCCACAAATCACCCAGTGCATAAATCGGGGTGCAGGGAGCACTGCTGTCTGCAGATCTGGGTTGCTTTTTTCCAGGTCAGGATACAACCCTTCAGCTCCAATTCTTCTTTTAACTACACTCTTCCCTAATATTCACCAGTCATAGGAGAACTTTCTCTCTCAGCTGAGGTCACTATGAATGATTAAGAAGTCAGGAGAAAGCAATATGGACTGCTGTAAATACAGGGGGGCATTGAAGGCTGTTGACTTCTTGAGACTCTCGGTTTCTTCCCCCTTGTGCCAAGACTGCCCATGGCCAGGGAGACCAGAGGAACCCTCTTTGCAAGAGGTGAAGTTGTCTTGCTTGCAAAACCTCAAGCTAGTTCCAGAAGGTCATTCCTTTTCTGCATGCATGTAGAAATGATCGCTGATGAATTTACTTCCTGCGGAGTCGCACTGGAGCAGATTTATAGATTCTGTGATAAATTTTAAACTATATTTAGGGACCCTGAGGAAACGCGAATGAATAGGCACAGGTCCTGAACTGTGATTCTTGATTGCAGCTGCTTCATAATAGACTTTTTTTTTTAAAAGTACCAGTATGGGACAGGAAGTGGAGGGGAATATAGAATCATCCTGAGCCTGGAGAGAGGAGGATCCTCAAATAGGGGTTGAACAGGACCCATGGGAAAGCCAAAAAGGAGGAAGGAGGGACTGAATCTATGATGGATTTCTGAACAGTCACCCAGGGTCTTTCCATTAATAGCAGGCAGGATGTTTTCCTTTATGAAAATACGATTAAGTTTGTCAGACACTGATAACCTTTCTGTAAGAATTTTCATACTGTGTGTACTGTATGTATGTACATAATAGGGATATTGTTGTCTATTAATTTCCCTAGGGTGGCTTTTCTATAAAATCCTGTTCACCAAAAAAGAGAGTTATGCTTGTATATGGGCCTGTCAACCTTGTTTGTATTTAGTAGACCTTTTCCAAAAGGGTCATGGGAGATGAAGGTGAAAGCCTATGGGTTTGATGATGTATATCTGTCCCTGTTGTGTATGCATAGGTATTTCATGGATGGCACAGGGAAATGGCTGTTATGTTTGCTCTGCAGAGTTGTTCTCTTGAATAAGGGGATGTAAAAACCGAGTGCAGGCTCTGGTAAGGACACCTCTCCTTACCACCTCATTGGCAAATTGACTTGAAGTTTTATCACACAAGCTCCAGGCATCGAATTCAGCATCTCGGCTCTGAGTCACTGTTTCAAAGTGTCCCTTCTCACTGCTCTTGCCCTTAAAGTGGACAACACGTGGGTCTTGCTTGGCTTCTGGCTTTAGCAGTGTGTCTCAGATTTCACTTGCCCGTGGTGCAGAGGAAATCTGCTCCAACTGTTCCTGACCTGTTTGAGTGGAAGTAGCTGGTCTCTGGGAGGTTTTTTTTTAGGCAGAATTGAGTTGGGAGGCAGGTAGGAGGCAACAGGCTTTCCAAGCGGTATGTCTTCATGCCTCCTGGCTTCTTGAAGACCTCAGGCTGGTCAAGCACATAAGTGCTTGCTTTCCTTGAGTAGGATGGATGAGCATAGTGTTTTGGCAGCTCAGACATGATTTACGATGTTTGGAGAGATGAGGAAATCCTGTGTTTTCACTGAATTTTCTTTCCATTCCCCCTGGTCTACTTGATCCACATCTCTGACATGATGTCATGCATCTTTTCTGGGTATGTAGAGTGAATAACCCTTCAACTTAAATCTGCCTTGAGACTTTGACGATCAGGTCTTCATCCTAGTGCTGCTAAAATCAATTGCCAGGTCTCATTCTCTGCTCACTCACAGGCATTACTGGGTTCCTTTGACTAAGTTCTCCCTTCAGGCCATTGGATACCCTAATTTTCTCTCTTATCCACCATAAATCTCCTGCTGGGTTAGGAACATGAACCATTTTTCCTTTAAGGCAGTGGGAAGTCTGTAGTCAATGAGAATCCAATGCCATGGAAGGGAAAACATCTATCATGCCTGTAGAAGTTTATTGATCTTGATAAGTGCTTGGGCTAAGACCAATCCAGATGAACACATTCCTGCTGCTTCAGGACAATCACAAATTTCTAGGTGTTTTTAGATAGTTCTATAATATACTTTAAACGTAATCTTTAACCATTTTTCAGCTTGGTGACTGGCTATGGCTTAGGAACATGGGTGGATTGCATTACCTAAATGGGAGATGCGCCCTTTTCACAGCTCCCGTGTGCAGAGACATTTGTGTCCACACTAGCTGCAGTAATGGATCAGGAGCAGCAATACGTGTGATAGACTCGCAGGCCTGCACGAGCTCTAGCGCATCTCAGCATATCAGAGCATATGTTAGGTGGATGAGCACCCACAAATATAATTACTAAGATTGACCTGCAAAATAGTTTATTCTGCGTCTCTTCTGCTAAAACAAAGCCAAACTTTTCCTATGTATAAAAATGCATGATCTCATTTCAAAAGACCCTGAACTCTGGTGTCTGCTCATTCATTTCTAAGTCCATTCCCCTGTCTTATGTACTCCATCCTTAAGGCTTTCCCATGGCCTCTAGCCTTTGCCTAGGTAATGATTTGCTGACTCTGCTATTTGAATTCAGCAAAGCAGAGGCAGCTTGCAGCAGTAAGTGCAGCGGGACTGATTCAGTTGATTCAGCAGTTGTTTCAGAAATATGAATCAACTCAGATCCTGATCTTCTGGAATATGTTGCTTCTGAGAAGGCCTTCTCCTCTCCCTTGAGGTCCATCTCCAGAGCCACTGGTGCTGACGAAAAGCCTCCCACCTCGTTTGTCATCTTTGGATCAGCCCTGAGCGAGGGTCGGATGTTGGATTTCCTGGCCTGTCAGCCGTTCTTGGTCCTCAAAGGAACAGACAACCTGTCAGAGGTGATCGATAAATCCCATTGCCTTCCCTGGAGTGTGAGGCTTTTCATAAAGAAACTCCCAGGAGGAGATTCAAGCCTGGGATGTAATCTTGACCACACTCAGTTGATATTCAGTGTGTGTGGGGTTGTGATGAGGTAGTCTTCCTTTGAAATGTTTGCAGAACGTGTGTCCTCAAGCAATGAAAAAAGAGGTGGCCTGATCCTCCTCTGGCACTGCTTTTTTATAACACTATCCTGGTACATTTATACCTCCTTTATACCTAAGGAAGTTGGGGTTACACCTTATTTATACTGGACTGGGATCAGCATTTTGCATTTTTATATGGTCAGGAAAAGTCCACCTCTGCTCTCAAGTGCATCAATGTAATTGATTTTGGTGGTGTTAGAGCTATGAAACTAAGGCTGGAATTAATCCAATAACAAAGTTATGTCCTGAATTATACCCACCAGTTGAGCTGCATGAAATAGGAACAACTTTGGACTTCAAACTCTCTTTTTAGTGAATATCCAAGGAAAAGACTTCTGTTTCTGAAAAATGACATGTGTTTAGATTCCTCTGATCTTTGCAACCTGCATCAATGTCTGTGGGAGCTGGACAGTGACTCACTGTGGACACAGAAAATAACTCTCTTACGTCTCTTACGTCAGGTTTCTGGCTGTGTTTGCTGTGCTACCTGGCTCATTTTGCATGTTCCGCTACCTCCTTATGCTTGGAGTTAGAAATATCCAGTTGGAGAAATGCCCCTTTCAGGTATATCTAGTCAACTATCACGTGTGTCTTCCCAGACAACTTTGGACCCTACAGAGAAGAGGTTTACTTACAAGCAGTTGTCTGGAGTCCCGCAACAGTAAGTGGAAAGAAAAGGTTTCTTTCCAAACTTTTAAGGTTTGAATCTTACACATATTTTAGTCATTTTAGGATGTCAATCACATCCTGGAATGCCCATTTCTTTTCATGGAGTAGCTTTACTGAAGATATGGGCTTTGCCAGTACCTGGAGGTAGAAGAGATAAGTCCCACCCCAGGCATCAGTCCAAAATTTGCAAGAATTGTCTTCATGCAAGGCAAAGGTGACTTTGCTGACCTTCGACCTTTGCACAGAAGATTTTCTGGTTGGTTTGAAAGTAGTCTGGCACTACTTGATATCAAGGAGTTTTCCAAGGAATACAGTAGATAGAGTAGGAAGGAGACTCGTATCGCTCCTTACCTAACGCCCCCCCCTCCTAAAATGGCATCCCATCAAAGTCCCTAATGCCCAAACCTTTTCAGATCTGAGCATCTTTGTTTTTATCAGCACTGTCAATGTTGCACTCAGTGCTGCAGTGATTCTTCCTTAACTTTATTATGATCAACTAATTTACATGAATCAGGTTTTCTTTTTTGGTCTTAGACGTGGTATCAAAAGGGTTTCTGGCAGCAGCAGCAGCAATCATTATAGACACAAATTATTTTAATATTTATCTTATCTAACATCTGAGCATATAATTGGAGGGCACCCAGACACAGCAGTGATGTTAAAGGAGCTTGAAATGCCATTGTATAAGTAAACAAACACACACATAAATACTTTGATTCTCAGCTACATAGAATTAATGCTTCACACATCTTAAGGGGGTGTTATTTCACTGTTAAAGCACTGTTAAAGCACTAAAATCAAGTCAGAACTCCTGAATCCTATTTTAA